>NC_025700.1:3467751-3584853 GCF_000633955.1 Camelina sativa
GTTGCTGGCTCGCCTCATCAGCCTCACCTACACCCAGACCCGTCCAGTCTTATATACCCGTTTGGTTCTTCGGGTCGAGGGTTTCCTACCCGACCCGCTAGACCTGTCGCTGATCCAGTGGGTAGTCCAGGTGGGTATCGTCCTCGGCCAGTTTATGCATACCACCATGGCCAATTTGGGTCGAATTTGGATCCTATGGTTCAGCAGTACATGAGAGCTCCGCTTCCTCAGAATCAACAACAATCTCCTCAACTTGGGTCGGGTCATATGAAGGGTGTTCCTCATTTTTTGCAACCTCGGGTTAGTAATCGTTTGCTATACTAAAATAAGTTCGATTCCTTTGTATTAAATTCCATAGTTGTGCAATAGATTGATTTGTATGTTTCATATGTTAAAGCTTTTAGCTTGTGGTGGTGGTTAGTGAAAAGGTTTATGTTAAAGCTTAGTGATTGTAGTTAATGGACCTGAGTCTCTAGTGAACTTAACTTGAAAAGGTTGTAACTTCTGTTAGATCTCAGCAAGTGTTTGCATTGTGTATGTTCTTTATGTGAGGTTCCATTTTGTGAATTTTTTATTTTTGATTGTTAGGCTACTCCTTCTCCAACTTCAATTCTAGACAATATTGGGCATAAAAAGGCCAGGTACTATCTTCTTTTCCACTATGCATAGTTGAATTAGAGTCTACAATTGAAGAAACTTAATGATGTTTCTGTTTCTTTTGTATGGTGTTTAGAAGCCGGGATGATGCTCTGGTACTTGTTAGAAAAAGAAAGGTGAAGCTTTTTCCTTATCTTTTATGGTTTTGTATTGTCGTTCGAATCTGCTTACTTTTTTTTTAAATGTTTTTTCAGGTTAGAATATCAGAGGGAGCTTCATTATATTCACTGTGTAGATCTTGGTTGAGAAATGGTGCTCATGAGGGAATTCAGGTTTGCATCAATGACTACTTTTGCTCTGTACCATGATGTAGCATTTTGGAATTTTATATGTCTATTCTTGACATAAATAGACTGTACATTTGGAAAATTAATGACTTTGTGTACAGCCGCAGCGAAGTGATACAATGACATGTTTGCCAAAGCCTTTGCCTGCAGATACGATGGAGACAAGTTTGCCAAAAGATTCAGTTGAAGAACCAAATAATGAAGAAGACAAAGAGGTTTCGTGTCTCTCTGATTATTTTCTAAAATGCTATTGGTGAAGGGTTATGCTAAGTTTGATTATTTACTTCAACTCTTTGATGAACTTTAGGACGAGGAATCTGTGAAACATTTGTCAGAAGCTGATCTTTTGAAAAGGCATGTAGACCGAGCTAAGAAGGTCCGCGCTCGGTGAGTCCCAACAACATATCAATCAAAGCAAAGTGGTTTGTTCAGTGAGATTGAAAATTGTGAACAAAATTGCGGGTTTGTTTTGTTTTTCAGATTGAGAGAAGAGCGGTCAAAGAGAATCGCAAGGTACAAGGCAAGGTTGGCTCTTCTTCTGCCACCATTTGGAGAGCAATGCAGGAACGAGTAAGGATATAAAAGTTAGGGACTTCTGTGTGAATATTCTTGCAGTTGGTTTAGGAATGACATAAGGTTACCTTAGAGCCAGAGGTGTGTTGTGTGTGTAATGTAAGAAAGATTATCTCTGGATGAGATTCTCTTCACATTAGTAGATGATTCTAAACTGTGATCAACACTCTCATAATTTTCTCAGATGGTTATAACTTATTATAGCGCTATCATATGTTAATCTTAGCTTCGTGTTCTTTCTTTACTTTTAATCTCGCTTTAGTTTTGGGTACTGAGCACCTTCTTAGTTTTTATTTTTATGTATATGCATGTTGTCTAATATTCGAGTTTACTCGTGAGGTTATAAGTTCTTTTCTCGCTTTAGTTTTGGGTACTGAGCGCTGGATCGATCACCATGTGCCAATTGGTCGGTCGATCATAATTTGAGAGACTATCAACCATCCTTGGAACTTGGAAGCACACGCACATGAATTATAGCCATTTTGAATCTTCTATACATATAAAAAATTATTACTTCCAAGTTCCAACTCCTAAATGATATGAAATGATACTAAAAGCCTAAAACTATCATAAATGATATAGAATGATACTTCTGTTTGAATACGACAGAGATGACTGTTCCAGTTTGATATTTGTTGGCATACGCATTTTGTAATTACTCTGATAATATGGTGTCCATTGAATAAAGATTTCTAGTTACTATAGCCATTATTGATCTTTCTCGAAAGTCAGATTCATGAATCCATTAATGGTCACCCAACTTATCCAATCACAAAGTCATATTCCTCAATTTTTGTCCAATGCTGGGACTATTCTAAATGGCTCTGTTGAAGGGAAATCCTTGCTTATTTGGGAAGGGTATATGAACCAGAATCCTGATAATATAGGAAGAAGATTTGGTGTGCGGAAATCGTGATAGAAGAGCGTGATGATGGAGTTGAGCGTTGGGGAATTGTTGAGAGGGTTGATGTTTTGCGTACCGTCCCTAGAATATGTCAGCTCTTTCATTGCCTCGTTGTCTCGGTTTGATTGGCTTGTAACCAGGTATGATGTTCGAACTGTAGTATCACTGAGTTAGGCCTTCATTATCTTTCTCTACACTTACATATACACGTACGGAACCCTTTTGGCTAAGTCAATGGAGAGTTTGAGCTTATTTGTGTTTGATAAAAAGGTTGATTCTTTCGTTTTACAGTTTGCCAAAATTGTAGATTATAACGTTTTTCTTTCCCTATATGTTGGACTTTGTATGGATTGTTGATCAGTTTAGAAAGAGGAGATGGAAGAGGCAAAAGGAGAGAACGAGATGATCAATAGTAGCTACATTTTGTTAAACTAGCTACTACGGCTAATTTAGTATGTCTTGTCTAAACTCTTGCAATTTACGAATCTGATTCTTTGTGTTCTGCTAGTAACTGAGTCTTTCTTTACTAACAAGTAGGGATCATCCTTCATGGACCAAACATAGATTACGCTTTGCCTCATGATCAAACACATATTCTCCTCTTGTAAAAATCTCACCAAATGATCTTTCACACCTGATTTGAGTTTGGCTTCAGAAAGTTAAAACCATCTTCGTCTATTAATGGTGAGTAGTGTCTTTAAAATTTTAAATGATGCTTCTTCTATGTTCTGATAACAATGAAAACTTAGTTTGTCTCACAACTACAACTGAAAACAAATATACACATCAAACTGCAAATTCAATTGTTATATATAAACAGAAGAAAAACACACTCCAGTTGAACCATACAAGGAGAAATTGTGAATTATCCTTATTATATATTCCTAAATCACAGCTTTTACGTAATGGAATTTAAGTGGTGACTACACTAGTCTAATTTACCAAAAGAATAAACAACCAAAGCTGTCAAGTCACAAGTCTACTAATATCTTGTCTTTTGCCAATGACACTATCCTTGAGTTTTACACACATATCAGTGTTGTTGATCCTTAATGTTCTGTCTCCAACAGTGAAGAAGCGCTGATGTAGAATTGCAGATCTTTCTATCTTTGTGTTTTGTGAGACTCTCTAGGCTTGTAATTAATCTTTCCCGTTTCATGAACCTTGGATCTAGTGTTTTCAGAAAGCTTCATTGGTAGAGATCTCGCTGCAATAGACTTCCATTCTTCTCCAGGCTTGTGTTGAATCTCCCCTGTCTCAAGAGGTCTAGATCTCTGACCGTCTGTCTTGTCCAATACATGAACAGAAGCATCAGGCTTGTGTTGTTTTAGATGAGTCTTGTTGTCCATTTCACCAGACGTCGACGTTTATTTGCCTGAACTGAAAAGGACTTGCGATCACCATCAATTTGTTTAATCTCTGCGGTTTTTTCCTGAGACCTAGATGGAGCTTTGTTGCAAGTAGAAGAGTTTCGTCCGCTTGAGTAAAAAAGAGTCTTCATCCATGAGTTGAACAAGAGATTAGCTTCCATTCGCAACTTAGGGTTTTCGTGATCTCTTAGACTCGCCAACGGAGAGATCGCATTGGAATGACAAAGATCTTTGACAGAGAGATTCAAGCTCTGCTTCATGTGTCGTAGAATATCAAAGCAGCGATCATCATCATGTGATTTCGCAGCTCTAATTGCATAATATGCCAAACGGTGAAGATCAGATGATCTCTCCTCCGTTGCAATCGCAAACTTCATCATCATCTTCTTCAATCAAGTGTTTCCTCTGTTGAACGCTCCAAAACGTTGTAAGCTAGCTAGGGTTAAAACACACACACACACAAGTTTGGATATCGGATTAAGGAAAGATAGAGAGAGGCTTTAAGCGTGTATCTGATACCCTATTATATAGACTGTAAGAGACTTCAGAAAAAGGAAATAAAAGGAAGTAGCTTCCTTTGATCCCAAGGAAATTCACGAAAACAAAATCTCAGGTAGACTTAAACCGACGTCGTGTTGAGGCAATATTTCCTTTTCTTCTTCCTGAGGGTAAATTCGTCAGCTCAAGTATTTTAACGTTAACAAAATCATAATCAGACTAGGAGTACTGAGATCTTCGTTGTTGCTTTCATTAATTGTGTTTGTTACGTTGCCAGTTGTCAAGTTAATTTCCAATTTTTCAAAAGTTGGGTTTTATTGTATTTTGATAAACTTTTGGGGGAGATTTTAGAATTTAGTAGAAACACATGGGTATCATCTGAAAAAATGGTGAAGCTTGCTTTCTTTATTTTTTGTACACTTGGGGGAAGTTTGTCTTCGTTGTTGTTGCCTGGAGAGGGATACACTGAAAAAATCTGTGGACCTTTGATCAATGGCGGAGTCAGTTCGACGATTCTTTTCAATTCAATGGCGGATATTGCCACCGATCATCATCGCTTTAGTTTTGTATATTCCGATTGTCTCGGGAAGTTTCTTTAAACCGTTCAACGTCAGCTACGACCACCGGGCTCTAATCATCGCCGGCAAGAGGCGTATGCTCGTATCCGCTGGAATTCACTACCCTCGAGCCACTCCTGAAGTAACTAATCTCTTTCACGGAACTTTCTAATTTCAGTAGCTCGACAATTTCTGATTTTTGTTCCTTTTTTAATGCTTTGTTATTTGATATTGGTTGGATCGTTAATGATCTTGAAATTGGTGTTTTTTTTTTTTTCAGATGTGGTCTGATCTCATTGAAAAGAGTAAAGAAGGTGGAGCTGATGTGATTCAAACTTATGTGTTTTGGAACGGGCATGAGCCTGTAAAGGGTCAGGTTAGCTTAATTTTTTTTTACCCTCTGTGTATATTGTCTTGATTTTTGTGGTAGCTCTCAGTGTTTTGATGATTTAATTTCCTATGGCTTGTTGTTTCAGTATAACTTTGAAGGAAGATATGACCTTGTAAAATTTGTGAAGCTTATTGGATCAAGTGGTCTTTATCTTCATCTACGTATAGGTCCTTATGTTTGTGCTGAGTGGAACTTTGGGTACTTTCTTCTTCTTTACCATTGGTGTGTCTCTTAGTTTTCTTTCTCTTTATTCTTTTTTCCTTCAATTCTTCGTTAGTGGGTTCCCAGTGTGGCTGCGTGATATTCCTGGCGTAGAGTTTCGAACAGATAATGAACCTTTTAAGGTATACTTTTTACCTGAATCCTCATTTCACAGTTTCTTTGTTGTTGTAAGTTTTTTTTAACTTCTGTTTTAGCTTGTTAGAAAATCATAGCTTTTCTGATTGTTTTTTTTTTCTAGAATGAGATGCAGAAGTTTGTAACGAAGATTGTGGATTTGATGAGAGAAGCAAAGCTGTTCTGTTGGCAAGGCGGTCCCATAATCATGTTGCAGGTCATATGAGAATTTTTTATTTTCTCAACTTTATTTCTTTAATTAGTGAGCNTCTCAACTTTATTTCTTTAATTAGCGAGCTTTTTTTTTTTTTTTTTTAGTCTTTCTATAAAGGATATGATTTTGTGGATGTTGGTGACAGTCTCTGGCATTCTTTGTTAGCCGAAATAACTTGCCTCGGATTGACTAGCCCTCTTAATTGTGTGATGTAGCTAAAGCAGCTTGCTGAATTAGAATGCCATGGACTGAGATATTTTCTTATGCAGATTGAGAATGAATACGGCGATGTTGAAAAATCATACGGGCAGAAGGGAAAAGATTACGTCAAATGGGCAGCTAGCATGGCTCTAGGGCTTGGTGCTGGAGTTCCGTGGGTTATGTGCAAGCAAACGGACGCTCCAGAGAATATTGTAATGTTGCTAACTTGATTTTTGTGCATTACCATGCCTCTGCATTACAAAAATAGATGTCTCCAGATAATATTGTAATGTAGCTGATCTTGTTCACCTGGCTGATGATTTTCGTAGAGATTTTTTTTCTGTTCCTAAAATAAGATATGCCCAGTCTTTTCCGACCTGCAGTTCAATAAGGGTTTATCTTTCATAACATAATGAAATGATTCCTTGTCTGTAGAACCATCCTTTTGACGTCTGTTGATCTCTTTTCTTCTCAGATTGATGCATGCAACGGATACTACTGTGATGGCTTTAAGCCAAATTCGCAGACGAAGCCAGTACTTTGGACAGAGGATTGGGATGGATGGTATGTTTTTTGTCATGCAGTCTTCTGACGAAGCTTGACGTACCAGTGTACCAGTTGGCCTTAATTGTTATTTGGATTAAATGAGTATGTTAGGTTGACTTTTTGAAGGTACACTAAGTGGGGTGGAAGTTTGCCTCACCGACCTGCTGAAGATCTTGCATTTGCAGTTGCAAGATTTTATCAGCGCGGAGGAAGCTTTCAAAATTATTACATGGTACAATAATTACACACCAGATTCTATTATTTCTCTTTTCCACTTTCGGATGCTCAAGTTCATGTTGAGCAAAAAAAATATCCGGAATCTGTGCTTTCAATCTGTTTGTGGTGCATATATTGATGACTCTGTTTTATGTTTACAGTATTTTGGTGGAACAAACTTTGGTCGAACTTCTGGTGGTCCTTTCTACATTACGAGCTATGATTATGATGCTCCTCTTGATGAATATGGTGGGTGCAAGCTAAGGCTAGCAGGAAAATAGATTGCTAAGAAAAATATTGTTTCTTATTTTTCAAATGAAATTATGTTTTTCATATACTAAGGTCTGAGAAGCGAGCCAAAATGGGGGCATCTAAAGGATCTTCATGCTGCCATAAAACTCTGTGAACCTGCCCTTGTTGCGGCAGATGCACCTCAATATAGAAAACTGGGATCAAATCAGGAGGTATTATTTCACTCTCAAATGCTTGTTGCATATTGTGACATTGGTAGAGTTCACTCTTCTTATCTAGTTGATAATAGACCAGTGCTGTTAGATAGATTTCCTGCCGGTTCGATTCTTACTCTACTTTACCTGTCAAAGTTTTCAATTAGTTCTGATATAAGGATAGTCTTCATTGGCATTTATTGGGAATTTCAGACGGTATTTCTAGTTTTAATTTACATATAAATATGATTTATCTACTGAACAAAATACTGGGCTGTTATTTGATTACCTTTCACAACGAATATGCGGTTAATAAAATATATATATGCTGAAGATTCTGGATTCTTACTTGTAAATGACGCAAGTCCAGGCACACATTTATCATGGACATGGTGAGACTGGAGGAAAGGTGTGCGCTGCATTTCTCGCAAACATTGATGAGCATAAATCCGCACATGTGAAATTTAATGGCCAGTCATATACTTTAGCACCTTGGTCAGTGAGTATATTGCCAGACTGTCGACATGTGGCCTTCAACACTGCCAAGGTTTGATTTCCATTTCTACGGTATTGTTAATTCTTGACTGGTAACTTGCGTGGGCAATTCCGTAGAGGTTTTTGTTGGCAATTTGTCTTTCTTACATTTAGACATTTAGTACAGGGGTCTGACAGTTCCTTTACTACATTCAGCGATTTGCTTCTCTATGACTGAATTCTTAAAAACCTGTCACTGTGATGGGACTAGTTCTGTTTCTAATTTCTATTATTTCATATTTGAAACTGCCCCAGCCTTTTTTTCCAACATGGTTATAATAATAACAATGATAGGATGGTGACACCACTCAATTTTCTTCTGCTATGAACTTGACTTTTTTTGTCCTAATCAGGCAATTGGCTTTTTATTTGCTTCAGATAGTAATTGCCACCCAAGATGATTCTTGAGATTATAGTTTTTTTTCTGTTCTTGGGCAGGTAGGAGCACAAACTTCTGTTAAAACGGTTGAGTCTGCAAGGCCTCGTTTAGGTAGTATGTCTATACTGCAAAATGTCGTAAGGCACGATAATGTTTCTTATATCTCAAAATCATGGATGGCTCTGAAAGAACCTATTGGCATATGGGGTGAAAACAATTTTACTTTCCAAGGATTATTGGAGCATTTGAATGTTACAAAAGACCGGTCTGATTACCTGTGGCATAAGACAAGGTAGTTATGCTGAATTTTCTCTTTCATGTCTAACATTTAAGGGAAGAATTCCGAGAAGATAGATATCGAAGATGCTTTTTACATCAAAATTTGACTGAATTATCGGAAATTGTTTGCTGCATGTATACTTTACCAGTTCAATATTTTAGAGAAATGTAGTACTGTGAAATCTATGTTATTTACTAGTTCTTTTTCTTTTTATTTGTAATGGTTTTCCTTCTTTCTCAACCAATTGTAGAATAAACGTAACTGAGGATGACATCTCGTTCTGGAAGAAAAATGGAGCTAACCCAACAGTGTCAATTGATAGCATGAGGGATGTGTTGCGTGTGTTTGTTAATAAACAACTCTCAGGTACTTTACAACATTTTCTCCTGCTTTTAATGCAAGTCTGTAATTGTACAAATGCACAAATGCACTGGTCCTGTATTGCGTCAGTACATGGTTGTGTATGCTGTCTCTTGTGGTTCGTTATGTATATCCACACAATAGGGTCACATTGCTTTCATGAAGTGTAAAGTCTTAAAATTTGCTTCATGAAGTGCAAAGTCTTAGATATTTCTTTCTCTCATTTTTCGCTAACTTTGTCCTCCTACTAAATGGAAGTAAAGGTAGTGTTGTTGGTCACTGGGTGAAGGCAGTGCAGCCTGTAAGTTTTGTGCAGGGAAACAATGATTTACTTCTGTTGACTCAAACAGTTGGTTTGCAGGTAAAGATATACTACAGTACTACCTATTTTCTCCTTTTCTCTTATGCTAATTGTGATAATTTTCGACGTCATGGCACAGAATTATGGCGCTTTCTTGGAGAAGGATGGAGCAGGTTTTAGAGGCAAAGCGAAGCTTACTGGATTCAAGAATGGAGATATGGACCTGTCAAAATCGTCATGGACCTATCAGGTGTAGTAAAGGTGTATATGGTTTTCATAAGAGTCATAAAAAAGTTGAACTTTGTGGATTCATTTTTCTTTCTCTCGCTTTATCTCAAATATGAAGATCCTTGTGTAAGCGTTTGAATGTTTGGGGTTTGTTGTAGGTGGGATTGAAGGGCGAGGCGGAGAAAATATATACTGTTGAACACAACGAAAAAGCTGAGTGGAGTACTTTGGAGACCGACGTTTCACCTTCGATGTTTATGTGGTACAAGGTAAATCTGTGAAACATGTTGGCGTTTTGTTTTTTCATTTCTTCGGAAACATGCTTTTTTTTTTCATTGTTCCTTTTTCTTTCTTGTGAATTAGACATACTTCGACACCCCTGACGGAACGGATCCTGTTGTTCTTGATCTGGAAAGTATGGGAAAGGGACAAGCTTGGGTCAATGGACACCATATTGGAAGGTATTGGAATATCATTTCCCAAAAGGATGGATGTGAAAAAGCTTGTGATTATCGGGGAGCCTACAATTCAGATAAGTGCACAACAAATTGTGGACAGCCTACACAAACCAGGTAAATGTGCATGCAATAACTCTGCAATGACTATTAAATCTAATGGTACTGACATAACATCATTGTATCATACAGGTACCATGTACCACGTTCATGGTTAAAGCCGTCAAGTAATCTACTCGTTATCTTTGAAGAAACTGGTGGAAACCCATTTAAGATATCGGTTAAGACAGTGACTGCTGGGATTCTGTGCGGTCAAGTCTCGGAATCGCATTATCCACCTTTGCGGAAATGGTCCACACCAGATTACATGAATGGAACGATGTCGATAGGCAGTGTGGCACCAGAAGTACATCTTCATTGTGAAGATGGGCATGTAATATCCTCTATAGAATTTGCTAGCTATGGGACTCCAAGAGGTAGCTGCCACAGGTTTTCTATCGGGAAATGTCATGCATCCAACTCGATATCAATTGTCTCCGAGGTAACTTATGTTATTTAAAAGTAGATTTTAAGCATACTTCTGCCAGCAACATTGGCTACCGATTCAAACATACGAAGGAATCTAAAATCCGGTGACAGGGAACCTACCCCATTTGATAATCCAAAGTAGAACTTATGAAGATCCTAATATGATATTAGCAAAGCTCGTAAAAAGATTGTGGTTACAAATTGTTGACATATTGCTTGAAAATTGGTTCATAGCAATTGCTTAATATGACTTTTGTGGACTATCTGAAAAAAATCATTTTTCTCTTCTGCAGGCTTGTAAAGGACGCAACAGCTGCTTCATTGAAGTGTCCAACACTGCTTTTCGCAGTGACCCATGTAGCGGAATTTTGAAAACATTAGCGGTTATGGCACGATGTTCCTCGACTCAAAACACGAGTGACCTTGGATTTTAGATACCCGGAAATCGGCTCAGAATGAAGAACAGCTATTTATCGAAGAAACAAGAGACCACAGTTGACTAAGTAGTAAGAAGAACATGTCCCTTCACAAGCTTTCTTTGATATTTTATCCTTTAAAGTCTGAACAATTGTGTTAGCTCTTGTTTGTCGTTGTATCCAGTCTCTACTTGGAACCAATAAACTCGAAACCATCTCTAAGGTTTCTGCTTGTATAGTTTGTTGTCTGAGAATGCACGAAAACAGTCGAAGTTGATGTAATGATTTGGATCCCTGTCTTTGGGTTACATATAAATATAGTATAGACGTTATATATAAACAGAAGATTTACACGAACCATCAATTTGGCACCTTAAGAGAGTGATGATGATTCCTCTCCATTAGTTTCCTCAACAGTCCTATCTGAGCTTGATTGGACTACCTCACAGGTCGGATGCTCACTAATTGCGTGAGTTGTAATGTTGAAATTTAACATAAAACCAATATCATGTTAAAAAAAACATTCAAAAATATTAATTCACTATTTAAATAAATTAACATAATAAACTGTAAAGATAAAAAAAAATAGAAGCAGAGACATTTGCTATCTTGTTCAAAAACTTAACTAAGTCAAATATTACAGATAATAAAATAAACTGCAAACAAAAAAAGAGATGGTAAATAAGAAGCAAAACCCTATTAAAATACATTATGATCTGGCTTTATGTTTCAACATATCTTTATTTAGCAGCACTTCTCTCACTATAAATTTGAAAACATCACAATTTATAATCTTTGTAGCAAAATAAATTCATAAATAGTATAGAGAAAAAAAGAAAACAATGGCTTCATACAAGAGCCTTGCTATTTTTTCATTTGCTACATTGATGATTATATTATTAATGTTTTGTGGAATCGGAGAAACCATGCATGTAGAAGGGTCACATGATATCAAAGGCGGTGTTAAAATGGTATACTTTATGACTTCTGGCGGAAATAGCGGGTCAAGTGGTGCGTTTAAAGCAAGCCATGCAGATTAAGTGGATTATAGTGGATCAAGTGTATCAAGTTGGAAAGGTGTTGGCTAAAATGATTAAATGGTTTAATGTATGTTTCAATTAAAAAACGGTTTTGAATAGTAAATTTATCTTTTGGAAACCTTTAAATTTATTTCCTAAATAATGTATACAACTTTATTTTACATATTATGAAGTTTAAAAATATATAAAAATATGTAATTTGTAGTTATAATTACGCTTATTGCAAAAACTAATGGATCATGCATTTTTATTCACCTCTAAATCCATATAGAGTGTTTGTGCAATAAATGCACCTACTACAATCACTATCCGAACTTTCACAAATTCTGAGCTTCATATAATTTGGTTAGTTTTCTGAAAATTCTCAAATGTAATCTCACTATTTAAGTTAACCCATACAAATTTGAAACAAATAGACTAAACATAAAATAATAATATACAAGGAAAATATATGATCCACACTTTGGCAACTGCTGTTTAAGGGTAATTGAACGTTGCCACATGCGTTCTTGTGTTTCATGACGGGCAGTGTGAATGGAGAATATTAAGTGGGTAATCCTCTCCATTTATGCACTAGGTGTGAAACTAAGTATATGAAATGGTTAGTAATCTTTATGATGATGACACCCATTGACCCATTTACTTCAATTTTTGTACCATTTACTTGTGTTCATGTGCATGGTTGCATACTTCTATATATAAAACTGTTTAATTTCATAACATAAAATATTAGATTAAATGGATTAAGACTAAGAAACTGAATCACGTTTCTGTTAGATATTTAGTGTAAACTATTTAATTGTATAGCTTTATGTACTATACCATATATTTTCTTAAATTTTTCTATTGATAGTTTTATTTAGTGTTACAACTTTCGATCTCAATCCAAGTTGGTCGGAGACTCGGAGTTAAGAACTTTCGTATTAGATAGAAGTCTTAATGTCTCACCTTTAGAAAAAAAGATCATGGTATTAGAGCTTTAGTTCTATCCTAAACCCACTAGATTATTCATTAAAAATTGAAAGGTGTGTTGTCGTTCTTAAAATGGAGGCCATCTTTTTTTTCCTCCTCCTCTTTCTTAGTTTTCTATTTGTCGTTTGGTTTTGTGGATTTCGATGATTTTCGTCCAATAGTATTTAAATGAATTGAAAAAGAGGCATCAACGGCACTTGTACTGCAAATCTGATTACATAAACATCCCTGACACTTGTCCCATCCTATACATTACTCAATGAATCCCAAGGGCCTGCATTTGTCTAATCATCAACATAGACGACTCATACATTTGCTTGCGGCTCACATCACCTTCCTTTCCTCCTTCCTCTTTAAAGAACTTCTCACTTCCATCCAATATACTCACCACTTGGCTAATGCTAGGTCTTAGCTTTGGATCAGTTCTCGTGCAAACCAAACCTAACCGCAATACCCTCGCCACTTCTTTCCTCTCATCATCATAGACATCATCCAAATGAATATCTGCAATCTCCTCCAAGAGCTTTTTCCTGTTACTGACCACTTCGCGGATTCTCAACACCAAAAGAGCATCTTCTTTTTTCCTTTTGTAATCTACTGCTGGCTGACCCGTAACCATCTCTAGCACCACCATGCCGAAGCTGTATACATCTGCTGCGGTTGTTGCCTCTCCGGATTCCATGTATTCTGGTGCCATATAACCAAAAATCCCTTGCGCAGATCCTTTCTTCTTTGCAGCTTGATGAGCCTGGTCGTTCCTCGATAAAAACTCGGCCAACGCAAATCCGCAAAGCCGCGGATTCATATCTCTATCAAGAAAGATTGTTGAAGAAGTTATGTTCCGGTGAACGACTTGCTCGTCCCATTCCTCATGGAGGTACCGTACAGCGCAAGCAAGCGATTTGATCACGTTGTACCGTATTTTCCATCGCAAACCAGAGTTCCCTGGTTTGTGGTTATGGAAAAGAAGATGGCTTAGCTTACGATTCGCAGAATAATCATACACTACAAGCATTTCTCCGTGTTCAGTGCACCACCCACGGAGCATAACAAGGTTACGGTGTCGAAGCCTGCCAAGGTTAAGTAGCTCAGTGGAGAATCGAGTCACAAGCGCCGGACATTTAGTCATACCGAGACGTTTCACCACAATATGCTGGTCCTGGTTCAGTAAACCGTAATAAGCCGTACCAAAATCAACCTCAGCAACGCGACGAGCGTCGGAGAAATTATCAGTGGCTAAAACGATGTCGTTGTATGATATCTCCCTTGGCGTGTCCAATACGAAAGCTTTAGATGACACCACTCGCCGGCTGTTGTAATTAAAATACTTGTTTTCTCCTGTCTCCGCCGTCTGGTAGATAGAATCCTCGAGGGCAGTAACGTAATTTGACGACGGTGTTGACTCCGAAGACCCGTTGAAGCTAGTTGTGGAGTTGGTGGTCGTCGTTGTTCTGGTCGTCGTCGTGGTCCCCGAAGTTGAGGTTGATTTTAGAGATGTTAAAGGAATATAAAGAGGATGACTCTTAAACGAAGGTAACGCCGGTAAGTTACCGGAGAACTCGCCGGAAAGTACACCGATCACCCATTTCATACTGGGACGATGCGTTGGGTTGTTTAACGAACAGAGCAGAGCAAGATGAACCATCCTCTTCATATCGGACTGTTCATAAGATCCTTTTGGTAACCGAGAATCTCCAACGTCGAGTACTTTCCGGTTATCTGATAACCGCCGAACCCAATCAAGCAAAATGATTTTGTCCTCCGAGAAGGAAAGATCAACGGCACGTCTTCCGGAAACAATCTCTAAAACCACAACACCGAAGCTGAAAACATCTGTTTTAGCGGTGGCGACTGTTTTTTTCCGGAAACTCTCCGGCGGTAAGTACCCGATAGTACCACCTATCCGAGTCGAGTCCGCCACTCGGAACTGGTGGTTACGGAAGGAAGAAACAGAGTCGTAACTCGAATCGGGCTCTGTTTCATCAACCTTGTGTTCTAACCACCTAGCTAACCCGAAATCTCCAAGCTTAGCGTTGAACTCAGAGTCCAACATGACGTTGCTCGTCTTCACGTCTCTGTGAATAATCTGAGTCTCTAACTGCTCGTGAAGGTAGAACAACGCGGCGGCGAGTCCTCTTACGATTTTACCCCTCCGATCCCAATCCAACGGTTTAAAATCAGAGTTCCTCATCTCCGGTCGTCGGAAAAGCACACGGTCTAAGCTCCGGTTTGGCATGTAATCGTAGACAAGAAGAAGCTCGTCTTCGTGTAGACACCAACCTCTTAACTTCACAAGATTCCGATGCCGGAGCTGAGCCACCGCAACAAGCTCCGCCGCGAACGTTTTTTCGAACTGTTCTCCTTTCTTCTCCGCCAAGCATTTAACAGCCACCGTGGTACCGTCGCTAGGTATCACCGCTTTGTAAACACGTCCGAAACCGCCGCTTCCGAGGATCAGCTCGTCGCTGAATGCATTAGTTCCGATGTAAAGCTCTGAGTATCCAAAGATTCTTGGATTCTCGCAACCGACTTTGCTGGAGAGCTGAACACCTTCCATGTCAGTGAAAGATTTATTAAACTCCATCGAAACAGAATCTTTACTCTCGCTGATACTACAAAGATTCAAACGTTTCACTAATTTTGAGCTGTGTATTCGCCGGAATAAGTCTCCGATCAAAGTCACGACTTGACGTCCACAGTCACGGCTCTTCTTTTTCTCCTCATCTTCGTCTTCTTCTTTGGTCTCTTCTTGAACCACCGCCGGTGGCTTTAACTCGCCTGATTCTGTCGGTAATACGAAACAGAGACGGTCCATTACCATAGGCGCCATGTGAATATGTGTAGATAACGAAATGTGAACTGAGTTTAAAGATATGATAATAATGCTTTTATAACATTTTTTTTTTTGGGTATCTATTTGACCGACCAAAATTGAATGATGGATTTTTGCCAGCAAGGATGTTTTATTTATAGTGTTTTGTGTGTTCTTTCTAGAAATATTTATCTTTTGAAAGTGTTACTATGAGCATATTATTTTTTTTTTGGTAAGAACTATGAGCATATTATTTGAAATATAGTTTTGAAGATTGGGAGGCATTAATTTCAACAAGATTAGGTTCGCGTGGTTTGAATACAGCAAACCCTTTCATCGGGTTTGGTCATTTACGGGTGATGTGTCATGGCCCAGGATTTTTTCACTTTTTGGTATAAAGTTTTTTTCTTTTTTTCTTTTTTATTCTTGGCTTGGCTCTAATTGATTCTTGATTTTTCAACGAGAATTTTCTTTTTTTAAAAAAAAAAAAAAAGACTTCCATTGATTTCGCAAAAATTATTTAACTACGGAATTGTATATATGTATAATATGGTACGAAAGTTAAAAAAAATATATTCATATTATATGTACCGATGTACGCATGGAGAAAATGAGACCGAAGAAGACTTTCAAAGCGTGTCGTCGAGAAGAACATTGACGCGTTCGAAGACGAAGCTTTGTCTTCTTCTATTTTCTTTCCTTTTTTCTTTTTCCTTCTCGTAACATAAATTCTAAAAAGCCTTTATGATGATATTACGAAAATTTAACTATGGAGAAATATAATAACATGATAAACCTCTTTTTCTTAATGGCAACAAGTGTAAACGTCTTTCTTAGTTCTGTTTTTATTGTATGAATCAAGTAGCCAACAAAGACAACGAGCTTTTTTAGTGGAGTACTAAATTTAGATACTTTTTACGTCCGCGAATCAAAATATGTCACAACACCAACAATTACCTAGTATATAAATATATAGTTTATCTCAAATATAATGCTCCACTGGAATCAACACATTTGATAATATTTGTGTCAGGTTTAACTATTTACACATTTAAATGTAATAAGATTGATTATCTAGTTCTTGAGATCGATGTTTGGAAAATTTTCCGGTGGCTAATTAATTTGCCAATGGGTTTTTAAGACAGACTTTAGATAAAAATTATATTCTCTCACATAAATAAGCAGATGACATGGTCAAGAGACTTCTTGTTTTTGTTAATTTAATTTATAGAAGTCCAGACTATTTTGGAGTCTGTTTTATATACTAATTTGAATTTGATGATATTAATTTCCGAGTAGTCGATCACGAATAATGTTTAGCAGCGTATTGAGCCTGATTTCTATTATTAAAAAATAAAAAAAATTAGGTATCATCACTGTGTTTTTTTTTCCTTGGACAAACCTTGACTATTCTTTTGGTGAACATATCCTTCCGCAAATAGATTTCGTAAATCTACCATATTGTAATATAGTACTACTAGTTTTCTCCCCAGCAATCAAGTAGTTCAGAAGAATTATGTAAATCTGGTGAGAATTTTTATGTAGAATCATATGACCAAATAACTTTACCGCAAGTTACAATATATAATTAATATTCAATAATTTCGATTCATTTTTCTTTTCTTAAATGTTCGAATTTTGATGACATAAAAGACTATGAAAAACTGATTAATGATCAAAATGATGGTTAAGTTAGAGGAAACATGAGATGGCATGTCGACCTAGCGATTTTGAAGATGGAGATTTAGTTGTATATATAGTGTGATTGGTAAAAGAAGGTATGTTAAGTGATTTAAATACAATATTGGTTAAAACAACAAAAAATGATACTATAGATTACAATTTACTTTCATAACATGTTACTTTCATAACAATTTACTTAAAATCTGTTAGATATAGATTAATAAATTTAATATAGTAGTATTAACGTACTCTCAAAATGATGCCCATGATGGTAATAGTATAAAGCAACGGCAACCGCTTTAGGGGGGCTTAGATTCAGGGACCTGCAAGTCTGGAACAAAATGCTCTGCCTAAAGTTCATTTGGCGACTGTTGTCGGTGTCGGATTCTCTCTGGGCACAGTGGCTAAAGAATATGAAGGTAAAAGACGACATTTTCTGGTCCATTGACGCAAAAAAACAAGCTTCCTGGACCTGGAAAACTATCCTCAACCTCAGATCCCTGGCCCGCAACTTCATTCGCAGTCATCTTGGGAACGGTGAACTTATCAGTTTTTGGTATGATTGGTGGACTCCCTTTAGCCCTCTAATCGACTTTATGGGGCCTACAGGACCGTCTCAGACAGGGATTCCGTTAAATGCAACAGCTTCCAATGCTTGCTCTGATGTTGGATGGGCTCTTCGACCTGCTCGATCGGCTCAAGCAGAAGAACTCCACATCTATCTTATCTCAGTTCATCTTCCGCTTGGTCCATCTCCGGATATTCATGTTTGGTGTATTGATTCAGAGGAGTTTGACCAGTTCTCAACCAAGAAGACTTGGGAGGCCCTGCGACAAAGATCGTCTCTACAACCGTGGACAGAGCACGTCTGGTTTAAAGGTCATATCCCCCGCCATGCATTTATCATGTGGTTGATGCACTTGGACAGGTTACCAACAAGAGACAGGCTCGCAAGATGGGGAATGCAACTCGATCTATGCGGCTGCTTATGTGGATCGCATTTGGAATCAAGAGACCACATTTTCCTCCACTATGAAATCAGCGAGGTCCTTTGGAGCAAAGTCACCCATCGGTTGGGCTATTCTGCGTTCTCCTTCCACATCTGGCTTGCGTTCTCAGTCTGGCATGATACCAAAGACTCCATCTCCCCCCTCAGCCTCCGTCGTCTTGCTGCTCAGGCCACCCTCTACTCTCTTTGGCAGGAACGAAACAACAGATATCACAACAACATCTCCACTGATGCTATTGTTCTCTTCAAGAAGCTAGAACGCCAAATCCGGGATGCCCTCCTAGCAAAGCAACACCGGAAGCAGTTCGCGCATCTTCTCCAAACCTGGCTGGATTATGACTAGGTTCTCTACTCAATAATCGGTTTTGATTCGAATTCTCCTTGTTTTTTATTATTTTTGGACAAGGATGGTTCGCTTGTGTATCACCTATCTGTATTTACTACAGTCCTTCATCTAATGAAATTCACATGTTTTACAAAAAAAAACGGCAACCGCTTTGATTCTACGTATTGTAACATTAATGAACCAAAGAGATATATACGCACGTCGTAACACGGAGGCATCTTTAGTTGAGTGGGGAAAGTGGAAGACAAACATGAGTAAGATGTTGATATAAAATAGCAAATGGGAAGCTATATAGAAGAAGAAGAAGTAAACATGATTATCATTTTTGATTAAACCCCAATATATATTATGGAATGGATTATCAATCAAATCCGCCCCAACTTCGACGTTTCATCTTTTCTCTCTGGATTTATGACATCAAAACACATGTGATTATCTCCCAATCACTCATGTCGAGTTCGTGTCTCCTAAATGATCAACAATTTATGAAAAAGAGAAAGGACCCCAAAGTCAACAATTTTGTACTATTTCTTTGGAAACAAAGATTGCGTTAAGTTCCAAATTCATTTACTTCTGTCCTCTATTTCACTCCAATTATGGTAAAGCTATATAACATTCTATCTCAGTGAAGAATATTCAATCCTACAGTGGCGTGTGAAGTTATTTGGAATTTTGGATATAAATTAAACCAAAGATAACAAAAATTTAAGAAATATTGAAATTGAAGTGCAACACTTCACTCTTTGAAATTTTGACGCCATTAATAGACATCCACATCAAGAGTTGATTTGTTGGTTGCATTCACATATTCGTACTGTGTTTAATTTTTATTTTGCAACAATTTAAACATATCATATTGATTTTTTTTTTTCATAAAGAAAATACAGCCACTTGCAAGTTGCAACTATAAAAGAAAATGAAAGCTTTGGTCGCCGCAACAAATGGCGTGATCAGTGTCTATTTAAAAGAGTTTCACTGAAATAAATTTGTTGTTTCGTACTAATTTATCTATTTTTAATTATTAGTATTGGTTTATTTTTGCCAAATTATCAATGTTTTGTAACGGGAGAAGTTGACATATATATATGTACAGTTGGAAATTAGGAAAAACTTTTATAGGATTGAGCAACGGACATAATGCCACCAATCACCATAAATGCATAAAAGATAAGGGCGGCAACTTAAAAGAAAAAGGAGCTAAATGAAGATAAGATTGCTACTTTTAATTCAAAACATTAATACTCCATTGATATAAGAACTAAAACGAACTGGACTTAAATTTAATTAAGTTAATTACCGAGTTTAACGTTTCTTATTTCACTAAAGGAATCAGAAATTAAAACTAACCAGAGAAAAATATATATTATTAGACTTGTTAAAACATGTTTTTTTTTGGTAAGACTTTGTTAAAACATGTTAGAAGGTGTTAAAACATTTTAATTAGTGTATAATCAATATTCACTGCAACATCTTCAGTTCTGCATGGGTCTGAATCTCATAGATTATCTTATGGGAGCCCCTGTAATTGTTTCTAAAATAGAATACAATTCATCCTAGACCTTTTCTACGAAATCGAGTATGACAAACAAACAATATAAACAATTCGTAAACTACAGTATATGGAATATGAAAAGATTCAAAATTTCATATTAATTACCTTCAAGTTATTATTGTATATATATAGTTGGTTTGTAATTAAAATTTTGTATCTATTTATATTGCAATAAATTTACTGGCTGGAGTCTGGAGAGGTTGGGTGATGTCGTTGGCCTACCTTATTTTGTATCATTTATTTTTGTTAGCTTTCATTTACACAGCCCATGAGAAGATTACGGCTTTGGAATCTCCCAGTGTAATTGTTACAACTGCTTGCTACTCACTCATGCTTTGATCCGAATAAGTATGACCTTTTTGGCCAATTATTTCAACTACATATTTTATATGAATTAAAGATGCTAATTTCTCAATAATTTATTACAGCCACTCATATTACATACTTAGCAACTGTTGATGTCATCAGATTCTCATCTTGACAAATATGGATGGTTTCCCTTCATTATTTTTAGTATTTTAAGACATGATTATATTGAATCTAGATAAACTGTACTAATAAATATGTCTTGTAAAACAAACGAACAAAAAGCTGACCTATTCTAATCCAAACCAAACAAATCTATCAGAAAACTTAAACGGGTAGACTAGACCTATACCGTACTGGATTCTTTTCTAAGTCTAAAGATATTTGATTCGGTTGACATGTGTAACTAGTTTTCCAGAAGAAGAAAAAAAAAACACACACATATATATATATATATATATATATATGTGTGAAATTGTGAATTATTCAGTTTTTTTAAATTTTAATGATGCATGACATCAAGTAAAAAAACGATGTGTAGGATTTAATTTTGAAACTAAGTAATACACACTCTTTTTTTTCTTTATGTTAAAGTAGTGGTATATACATTAATACATACGTACATATAGTTTCGTGGTTTGGTCATACCAAATATCCAAATTGGTAAATACTTTTTGGGTTAAGAAAACCACTTTATAAAAGCATCAGAGAATAATGTACATATATTTGTGATCGATAATTTCAAACAAACATACCTGTGCAAAAACATTAGAATCTTGGTCTTCCTGCGCAAAAAACCAAGACTTCGAAAGAAAATCAGGTGAAAGCTTAAGAGACAGACAATTCTGATAGTACACGAAGTTTGACAATATGGTACACGAAAATGTCTTAGTGTTTCACTTATATTATTTATTAAAAGATATATAGCATTTACTTAATTATAATTTAGATATATTTTACTACCACAACAGAAATTATATGCTTGTGCCAGATATCAAATATGGGTGTATTATTCGCATATATAACAAATTATCTAATTTGATTCAAAAATTTCAAAGTTCAAACTTTTAAAAATTGTTCCGCGATGATATATACTTATTACAAACTAAGAAAAAAACGTACACCTACTTTCACTAAAATCGGCTTTACCGTGACTGAAGCTCACATTTTTTCAATATAAAAAGGCGAAACCCTATATGAATATTTGACTTTAAGGATGCTATTTTTTAATTTCAAAAAAACATTATAGTGAAAACACTCAAATTGAAAAAAATGGTTTATGAACGTGTGTGTAGAAAGAAAAAGTGGTTTATCGCTTGCTTATAAATTAATTGAAATGAAAATATGTTTTTTTGACTTATGAATTTCAATTTTCACAAAAAAAAAAAAGAGGTATATATGAGATTCAGTGACATATTAATGGGCTTTAACTGTTAACTATAGAACTACGGCCCAGTTTAATAAACCAGAGTCTATAGTTTATTAATTAATTACGCATTATCTTCTTCATCTCTCCACCATTAAAGGAAGTAAATAAAAAGCTTCGATTTTTTTTCAAACACTCGAGAGAGAGAGAGAGAGAGAGAGCGTCGAAGACTAAAATCGCGAACTGTGTCAGTGTGGGAAGGTGACGCCACTCTCTGTTTCGGTTCTGGGTTTCTCTTGTTGTTTCCGAAAAATGGGATCTTTCATCTTCTCGTTCTCGGTTCTTGGTTTTTGTTCAAGAGAGAGACAGAGAGAGATGTATGTTCGACGTTTTGCCTCTAAATGCAGAAGTAAGAATTTTTTGGTTTTTGAACTGCTACAATAAGTGCTTAATTATACATACCCTCTTCTCTTAATCTCTTAGTTTCTCTTGGCGTGTGTAGGAAGTAAAAGACGGTTTTTGGGAATCAATTAAGCTCTGTATCAATGACTGGTAAAACTCTCCGGGTTTACCCATCTCCTCTTGCAACTTACGATCAAGTCGTGGCTGACAAGGATCTCTTCATGTCTACATTGGCCAACTTACACTCTCAAATGGGTACAAAATTTTGGTAAGAATCTTTTTGATTACAACACTTTTTTGCCATCATCAGTCCCCAATGTCCATTGCTGAATTTATGATTTATACATGATTTTAGGATTCCGAAGGTAAGATTTGAGGATATGGACTTGCATAAGGTTTTTTGCGAGGTTACTTCACGTGGTGGAATCGAACAGGTAAACTATCTTCATCGTCATGAGATTTAAAAGAATAGAAATCTTCATGTAATCTACATAAAGATTAAACTTTGTTTGTGTTTTTTTGCAGATAGTACTTAGAGAACAGAAATGGAAGGATGTATTTGATACGTTTAACTTCCCCAAATCACAACGAAACCCCATCTTTATCCTACATATGCGCAGACTCTACTACTCGCTACTTCACAACTACGAGATCATCTACTTCTTCAAAGCTCCTGGCCTGTTTCCTACATGTATTCAGATTTCACTTACTTGCTACTTCATAGTTACGAGATCAACCACTTCTTCAAAGACTTGGCTTACGAAGATGAGCCTCTCTTCTCTCTTTTCAGTGACCGGATTTGTGTATGGAAAAAATGAGAGTGGTTATCTTGTTACTTTCACAATGGGATCATGGAACCTGGAAGGAGTTTTGTATGAGTCTACAGAGAAGAGAGTTACTCAAGATCTACAGAAACAGAGTTATGATATTTTCCCCAACACTTTTGACTGATAAAGCCAACCCTCAAGAGCTTTTTAAAACTAAACACATTCAGTGGGACAAGGCCATTAAACAGAAGAAAATAGAGAGGTATACAATATCAACACTATGTTAAGATCTGGCTTTCATTGTCTAAATTCTAGACCTTCATTGACCATTATTCCTGATAAGTGTATCTTTATGATCAACATAAATTAGATTATTATTGATGCTTTGCCGCTGCAACAATGGCCTCCCAAGGAGAACACTGAAGCTGATGTTCTAATGCAAGAATCGGAGGAAAATGAAGATGAGGAATACTATTCTGATTCCGAAGTGGAAGATCTGTCTCTTTGGGCTGAGCAAACGACTCATATGGAGAAAGCCAGTGACTTGATGGTGGCCGGTGAGCAGAGCTCTTATTCTCTATTTTTTGTTATGACACAGGGTTGAACACATGATTTTCAGACATGTTACTTTATAGAGTCAAACCCCTAGATGTACTCCTTGCTCAGGGAAACCAACCGATATAGGTATTTGGCTATTAGCTGAATCATTGCTGCAACTCTATCGTGATTGGTGTAGTTTGAACATCACCTGGAAAGCAGCCAATTCTCATTATATAGTTGGGTGTGTTTTTGTTTTAGTACGTTTTACAACATAATTGTAAAACTAGCATAATTGGAAAAAGAGGGTTTGTGAGATAGAGATGGTTTGTAATAGAGAAAGAAGTGGGGTAGAGGGAGTAGGAGAAAATTACAAAAATGGAGCTTTGTATTTGAGATGTGAGTGATGATGCATCACAGTATCACACGATTTCTCCCTCTCTTTCTATTGTTTTTTATTTTTATTTTATTTTTGTTTTTAAACATAACCCATAAATTTTAATAACTAAAATACTAATTGTTGTAATTTTTTTTTATAAAAAAATTTTAGATACATAAAAATTTTATGTTTTTTTTTTTTATTATTTGATATGCATTTTGTTTGATAATTTTAAATATATATCATTTTTTTTTTATTTGTACAATTTAGTAGGTGTACAGATGTAATTCGTATACACACTTATAAATTTAGTATTTGTAATAAGAGAAATATATGGTTTTTTACTATTTCTATATGGTTTTTTACTATTTCTATTGTTATGTTTCTTTCTTTTTTTAGCATACAGATTTGGTGTATCCTTCTAAAATATTGATATTGTTATTTTACTACGTACGTAATTTAAAAATTAGTTTCACGTCTTAAGAGATATCAAAAGTTTTAGTTAAAAATCTTGTTATCATCCCAAGTTTGCAACAAACTATTCGATGAAAGGTTGAACAAATTAAACTGAAACACTTTAACGAAAAAAAAAAAGCAGAGTATACTTCTGTTTTTCTGAATGTTACTTTGCCATTTTCCGATTACAATCAAAATATGTTTTAATTGGTTTTCTTAACTTGTAAAATTAGTTGGTTTCCTCGATCTCCTCTGCCTAATATGATATGTATACCGAGAAAACCAGTAAAATAACAATATATGAATGTTTCAGAAGGATACACCAAATCTGTATATGCTAAAAAAACAAAGAAACTAACAATATTGTCTTCTTTTTAAAAAAAAAAAACTAACAATATTGTCTCCCATGTCCTTGATTATTTAAAGCTTCAATATAATAATCCTTTCATGTTCCTCACACTAAAGAAGAAGAAAAAAAGAATCCAATCATTCTATCAACAAAAAAGAAAAGAAAAAAAAGAAATGGGTATGTCTAAGAAATTAATGAAGGCTATAATTATATATGTGGCTCTTATTATGGTGTTCTTCACATTTGCAACACTCAAGACCAATGCACAAGAAGTGATAATAAGCTATGACGCTCTCGCCCAAGATCATGCATGGGGATGTAGTCCAAAGTATCCTAATTTACCCGCTTGTCAGAAAGAAAAGGTCAATCCTTAGTTTCAAATATGCGGAATTATACTTCTTTCAAGTTCTGTTTATTATAAAAACAGTATCGTTTATTGTTTATACCCAAATGTTTACTTTAAATTTATGGTGTTTAAATGTGAAGGAAAAGTGATATCATTAATTTCTATATATATGTACATATGTCATGTATTACATTATTTGTTTTAAATAAAAATTATAAAGTTTCACCAATACAACTTGTTATTTGCTCCAAGTAAATTATCTTCGATTGCAAATTAATTTTGTTACATTTAATGGAATTTTGGTAAAATAATAGACTACCGTCAACTGAATCACGTCAAAATTATTTAAAGTTAACGCGTACATCTTTGATTATTTGCTCCAAGCTAAGTATGAATTCAATTATTGATATCTTTATGAGCGATAAAACTATCTCTATGATTTTGATCTTTTGGCTGTAACTAAATTGTCTAAATGATAGCAATAAGTGGTCTCGGAATACTACAAATAGCATTTCATTTTTAGACACCCTATAACCAAATTACTTCCAAAGGATGAAAGCTAGGCCATAAATTATACATATACACAGCTTTATTTATACTTGTTTCTCTGTCGCTCTCTTTAAGATCACTATATACGTAGATTGTAATCACATTGGTTAATCAGATTTAATAGTAAAGTGTCAGTTCAAGGTTTCTGTTTTGGTGTTTACTTAAAGATGAAAACGTGTTGATGATTCGCACATGCTTTTTTTGAACTTAATAATTCCGCAATGCATTATCAAAACGTCACCAACTAAAACAAAAGAAAACAAAATATATTAAGAAGAAAGTCTTGACTCCTTTATTCTTAACCAATCAAAATGAATGTTTATTGATTTTTATGAAATTTTGACGTGAAAAACAAAAACTTCCTGAATTTTCTTCTAGCTAGCTAGATTCCACCATGCATATTGTAAAATAATAATAATAACATTCAACGTATACATCATTGTTTTCTTAAAACTCTTTAAAGTTGTTGTAAATGCATGATTCGACAAAGCACTATATTATACATTTGTAAATTTCTGTCGTATAAGTAAATAAAAGAAATACTCAAGAAAAATATAAATATCAGCTCAAGTAACAAAGAGAGGAATATTACTATAATCTAGCAAAACATATATAGTCTCTCTCTGATCCGTTTCTCTTTAAGTTTAATCTCTCAAACACAGAGGATAAGAAAATGATTTGTTTCCGAGGCTTAAAGTTTGGTAGATTCTTTACCTCCAGGAACTCCGGTAAAATATCTCCGGCCACCGTCTCAAAATTATCGGAGAAAAGATTGTGGAACGAATTTCAAGAAGAAGATTACATCCTAAAGGCCCACGTAAGCTCTTGGTTACCTTCGCCGGAAAATGTTTTCCGGTGGGAAGCTACCATCAACGGCCCGCCGGGGTGCCCTTATGAAAAAGGAGTGTTCGCCCTCTCCGTTCACATCCCAACACAATATCCTTTTGAACCACCCAAAATCACATTCAAGACCAAGGTAACCAAAAATCAGATAACCGGTTTAAGTAATAGCTAGGTAATTTTTGGTTTCCGGTTTAAAATTTCGTTTTTTTTTTACTGCGTCCAGATTTTTCATCCTAATATAAGCCAAAGAGGAGAAATCTTTGTTGATATATTGAGATCAGGGTGGTCATCCGCGTTGACCATCAATGTGGTACTGCTTTCTATATGTTCGATTTTATCGGACCCGGTTGAACCGTTTTTGGTTAGGAATCATGCCGCGAGACTGTACCGGAAAGACCGGAATGCTTACGTGAAAGTTGCACGAGAATGGACTGTGAAGTACGCAAAGGGGGGATTAGTTTGATCTTAAGTTAATTTATATATTTTATTAGTTGATGGATCCATATATATGACTACTGTTTTTGGTTTCTCGTCAGTTTAGTGTCGTGTAAGCCTGTAAGGTTGTGTGATACCAAGAAACTGGATTAATTACTAATATATGTATTTAGTATTCAAGGACGTAAAGACTCTTTACTAAAGAGCTGCTAAACCTTGTTGAAAATTAATTGCTTTTTATATAGAGTAAGCAATTCAATTGATGCGACTAACTGAAGAAAATTTCGAAATATGAGTGTTTCTTTCTCGTCCAGCATTAACGTGTTTGTACTTGGTGATACTTTTTATTTCATATTAATAAAAACTTTATGTATATATGACACATACATATACATATTAATGATCACTCATCACATTAACACCATAAAAATATAAACACACTTCGGATTAAACTCCATTGTTTGAAACTAGGGATTGACCTTTTGTTTCTGACAAGCTGGTAAATTAGGATACTTTGGACTACATCCCCATGCATGATCTTGACCGAGAGCGTCATAACTTATTATTATATCTTGTGCATTGGTCTTGAGTGTTGCAAACGTGAAGAACACCATAATAAGAGTCACATACATAATTATAGCCTTCATTAATTTCTTAGATATACTCATATATATATATATATATTTTTTTTTTTTTAAAGGACTCGAATTTATATATTAAAAGATTGGATTTTTGTTGTTGTGTAAGGGACACATGGATGATTATGAAGCTTTAAATAATACAGGAGATGAGAGACAATATTGTTATGTTTCTTTCCTCTTTTAGCATACAGATTTGGTGTATCCTTCTCAAATATTGATATTGTTATCTTACTATTTTCTTCCTTAAGTGATTAAAAATTTAGTTTCACGTCTTAAAAGTTTTATTAAAGGTTTTTTTATCATCGCAAGTTTGCAACAAACTAGCTACTCGATAAACTGATGAAGAATTAACGAAAAAAAAAAGACAGAATTATACTTTGCTTATCCGATACAAAAACAGTATATGCTAGCTGTGCCAACTACAAGCTAAATTATGTTTTGATTGGTTTTCTTAACTCGTACAATTAGTTAGTTTGTTCTTCGTAATATGATATGAATATAATTGACGTGGAATCAACAACAAATTTCTTTTATTAATATAATGATTTAATTTTATTCAATTAAACAAAACTCACTCGTTAATTGTAACGTACGTAAATGGCAGATGACAGTAGAAGAATAATAAGTTAATAACATTCAACGTATACATCATTATATTGTGTTCTTAAAACTCTTCAAAGTTCTTGCAATGATTCGACAAAACACTATATATATAAAACACATAAAATTAAATATGAGAAGTAACGAACAGCGGAAAATTACAATAATCTAGCGCAAAACATAGTCTCTCTCCGTTACTCTCTCTTTCAAACACAGATTACAAATAGAGGAGAAAAAAATATTACAAAATGATTTTTTTCCGAGACTTAAAAGTTCGTAAATTCTTTACCTCCAGGAAATCCGATAAAATATCTCCGGCCACCGTCTCAAAATCATCGGTGAAAAGGTTGTAGAATGAATTTCAAGAAGAAGATCACATCCTGAAGGCCCACGTAAGATCTTGGTTACCTTCGCCGTCCTTGTTCTCATCCCAACCCAATATCCTTTTGAACCACCTAAAATCACATTCAAGACCAAGGTAACAAAATATTAGATTACCGGTTTAAGTAATCGTTCGGTAATGTTTGGTTTTCCGGTTTACTTTTATTTTTTATTTTATTGATTGTGTCTAGATTTTTCATCCTAATATAAGCGAAAAAAAGGAGAATTTTTTGTTGACAAATTGAGATCATAATGGTCATCGGCGTTGACCATCTATGTGGTACTGCTTTCTATATGTTGGATTTTATCGAACCCAAGTTGAACCGTTTTTGGTTAGCAATCATGCGGCGAGACTATACCGGGAAGACCGGAATGATTACGTGAAAGTTGCGCGAGAATGGACTGTGTAAATTAAAGGGATGATTAGTCCGATATTAAGTTTTAAGTTTCTACCAGATTTTAACCTCCCGTGTACTGCGGGATTATTTCTTTCATTAAATTTCAAGTTGTAATTGCTAGTTAATTTTATATGTTTTATTTGATGTTTAAGTTTGTATAGTTGTATTTTGATTGTTAACTCTACAATTTAATTTGCGGTATTCAACACAATAATTTATTTTTGTTATAAATTAATTTATAGTATTAATATATTTTTATATTATTAAGTTGTATCTGTTTGTTTATAATAATCATGTATATGGAGGTGTCAAACACGTTGATCCACATTTCTTTTTTTTTTGGACTGCAGCGGGTCAACCCACTAAGACCGCAGTTGTTAAAGTTATGCCTAAGCATGTTACCGACCTAAATTTTATATTAATTATTTTTTAACAATTTAATGACAAAGAAAAAAAAATTATAAATAACTTATAATATTGATATTTTGTAAATATCTTAATTGGTATACATAAAATTTCCTCACATTATCACATATAATATATACATAACTATGTAAAAATATTATTTATATATAATATATTTATTTTAATCATATATTTTTAGTTTTCGGAACAATCCGCCAACCGCAGACGTACTTTGCTAAAATCCGTAATCTCGATAGATTTAATTGTGAGGACCGTCTTTCAACGGTACACCGTAGACCTATATTTTCTATATAAATTATATCTTTAGAAAATTATTATGTTTTAGTATATAAAACCGATGGTTGTAGCATAGCGATGGATTATTGACATTTTAAATTTATAAGAATATCAATCATAACCCGTTGCATAATAATTTAAATTTATTAAATAATATATTTTAAACCTTTAATAAAAATTAATTATCTATATAGATAATAACATTAAAATTTTAGACTAAAATAGGTAACATAAGATTTAACTTCATACTAAATCGATAATTTACTACTACATTTGTATATAAAGAAAATCTATAATTAGAAGTTAAAAGATAGTTAACTTCATACTTTAAATGCATGACTAGGGGTGGGAAAAAAAACCAAAATCCGAAAAACCGAACCGAACCAAACCGAAATAAATGGTTTGGTTTGGTTATGGTTAAATCTAAAAATCCGTTTGGTTTTCATTTTAATTAACCATTTGGTTTAGGTTTGGTCTGGTTAAAAACCGTAAAACCGAAAGTTTTTTTTAGTTTTTTATAAAAATTTAGGATAATTAGGTATAATTACTAATTAGTTTTTTCAAGCTTATAAATTTATATTGTATAACAATATCAATAAATTTTTCTTTATTGGGCTTTAATTATTGATGTCCTATTAACCTATCGAATTACAAAATCTTAACCGAAGTCTCTATTCCCTAACCTATATATATTCATAATTACTTTTATGCTTATTTTTAGTTATTTATCAATTATTTATTTTTTAAAAGCATGAAATAACCGTTAAAAACCAGAATCAAACCGAAACCGAACCAAATTGTGATACATATGGTTTTTATATGGTTTCATTTCAGATGAAACCGAAAAACCATAAACCGAAAAAACCGAACCGTAACCAAATCGAATTACATATGGTTTTTTTATGGTTCCATTTTTATAAAACCTAAAAAACTGTAAACCAAAAAAACTGAACCGAAACCAAACCGAAAAACCGAGCGCCCATCCCAAGCATGACCTTCACAAATATAAATTTGCCAGTATAGTGTCTTCCGCCGCGATTAGGCTTTAAATATTTGCATTACAAAAACCTTATGTTATGGAATATAGAATTTATATTTATGGAAGTAATACACATAAAGATGATACTTGGGAAAGGTGAGCTAAACTCATATTTTGTTTAGTTTTGCATATTATTAGGCTAGGAGGTAGAGATCATTTAGAAACTTTATACTGGATTGATAGGAGAATATTTAATTCACCTACCTTATTTTTGGATATTTTGATTTTATCTTTCAATTTTTTGAAAAATGTTTTAATGATTATGGCATTGATTGTAAATACCTTCAAACTTCAATACCACTTTGACAAAACTGTTGGGAAAATGTTAATATAGATTTTATAAGTTGATGGATCTATATATTGCAATTATTGATTAACAATGACTTCAGTTTTTGGTTTTTCGTCAATTTAGTTTTTTACAGTAAGCAATTCAGATATGTGAATTATTGATTAACAATGACTCAAGGGCGGATCCACGTTGAAGGGTGTGGAGTCAATTGACTCCTCATTAATTAAAAAAAAATTAGTGATACATATATTAGTTTCAACTTTCAATCATCTTATTCCATCCACGTAAAAAAAGAAAAAAAAGATATATATTTGGTAGACTTTATTTTTAGTGGCCCACTTCAACTTCCTCTGTTCCTCTTCCTCATCGAGTCCTTGTCTTCAAGTAAGTCAAATTTTCATATCAACTTTTGTTTTTTTTGATCTTCTTCTAAGAATATATTTCATATAATTATATATTTACATATATCTATATTGAAAATTGGATAAAATTCATAAAAATACTAATTTTCCCAATCAAAATTACAAAATTAGTATCTAATATTTGCCATGAGCTGTTAATTATTGTTTATGTAGATTTCAAGTTTTTTTTGGTTCTAATGCAAGCAAGCAAATGTAGATTCTAGTATTTTTGCGATGGCCATTGCTTTTGATAGCTTATTAGCTTGACTAGTTTTGATTTACACTTTTAAGTTATTAGAAATTTATTATTTGTAAAAAAAAATTATTTTCAGGAAAATGCAGGAAACAATGAGAAAGTTTTGGAAAGGAAAGATTTAGTTGAGGATACAAAATTCAATCGATTTGTAATTATATCATTAGAACTAGTCGAAACAATCTTTTTTTTGTTTTCTTTGTATAGATTCTAATTTCAGGATAAGAAAACTCGTACAATGGTTTTATAAAATGTTTTATATTTATGTTTTTTAAAAATTTTAGTTATGTTTTCAACCCCGGTAAAAATAATTCCTACTGCAATGACTTCAGTTTTTGGTTTTTCGTCAATTTAGTTTTTTACAGTAAGCAATTCAGATATGTGAATGGGATTAACCGAAGAACATTAAGAAATATAAGTATTTTCTTTTTCGTCCAATATAAACGTGTTTGAACTGATTAAAGCGAATTCGATCAAAGAACATTATAAATAATTTTCTTGGTCGTTTATCAAATACAGCATTACACGTTGTACTTGGTGATACTTTTAAATTACTTTATAATAAAACATGTACATATGACACATAAATATACATACTAAAAACCACTTATCCGATAACTTTGACTTAACATTAACACCACCATAAATTTTAATGAAAAGACTCAGGGCGTAAAACAACCAAACAGAAAGAGATATAAAGTATAAACACTTCGGATAACCTAGGGATTGACCCTTTCTTTCTGACAAGCTGGTAAATTCGGATACTTTGGACTACATCCCCATGCATGATCTTGACCGAGAGCGTCATAGCTTATTATTATTTCCTGTGCATTGGTCTTGAATGTTGCAAACGTGAAGAACACCATAATAAGAGTTACATACATAATTATAGCCTTCATTAATTTCTTAGTCATACCCATGTCTTTTTTTTTGTGAATCAAGAAAATAAAAAGGCTAAAATTTATTTATTAAAGGATTGGATTTTTGTTGTTGTGTTGTTGAAGGGATTATGAAGCTTTAAATAATATAGGAGATGGGAGACAATATTGTTATGTTCCTTTCTTTTTTTAGCACACAGATTTGGTGTATCCTTCTAAAATATCGATACTGTTATTTTACTATTTTCTTCCTATAGTATTAGTTTCACGTCTTAAGAGATATCGAAAGTTTTATTAAAGATTTTGTTATCATCGCAAGTTTGCAACAAACGACTCGATAAACAGCTGAAGAAAAACTGAAACACTTTAATGAGAAAAAAAAAAGACTGAATTATACTTTGTTTATCAGATCGTTTACAAAAACAATATTGCTAGCTGTGCCAGTTACAGCCAAATTATGTTTTTATTAGTTTTCTTAACTCATACAATTAGTTGGTTTGTTCTTCGTAGTATGATATTGATCAACAAAAAGTTTATTTTCAAAGTAAAATATACTATTGATATTGATCAACAACAAGTNCCGTTTTGTCATTTATTGAGACCTCTTTCACAGTCCTGTCACTGTATCCCTTTCTTCCTTTTTTTTTTTTTTTTTTTTTTTTTTTTGCATTTTAGTGTTGTGGTAATATAATGATTTTATACATTTAAACAAAGGTACAAAACCCACTCATTAATTGTACCTTATGTAAAAGGCAGACGACAATAGAAGAATAACCTTTCGTTTGCGTTTGAAGTTTGTATTTTGTAATTTGTACGAAATGAAATTATTTGGTTTTCACGAACTAATATTGTTTTCTATTTTTTAAATTTTGTGATAGAAAACTATTTTTTATTCCAAAAATTTTAGTCAAGGTTTCAATTAATAACTTGCCTCACTTATGTTATTCAAGGTTTCAATTCAATAACTTGCAAGAAATCTGGAAGTCACTCTACTATAAAAGCCCCTCAAAACCTCTCAGCCTCTCACAGTTATTTAGCAAAAAAAAAAAGCTCTCACAGTTTCCTTACACAACAATATGAATAAGATAATCTTCCTTCTTATTCTCTCCCTCGTCCTCCTCCCTCTTCACGTAATTGTGGTGGTGGCGCTCGGCAGCTGGACTCCCATCAAAGACGCTAAGGATCCTCACGTTGTCGAGATAGGTCAATTCGCGGTCTCCGAGTACGACAAACTGACCAGATCCAGATTGAGTTTCGTGAAAGTTGTTCGCGGTGAGTCACAAGTAGTCTCTGGTGTGAATTACCGGCTTCTGCTCGAGGTTAATGGCAGCGACGTCAGCAAAAACTACGTGGCGGTAGTTTTGGAGAAGCCGTGGCTGAAATCAATGAATCTCACTTCCTTCGACCCAGTCGTTGTTAATTAGTGGTCGCTTCCTTTGACTAGTTTACATGTAGCCTATTTATATCTTTTAAATATATCGAAGAAGTTAAAAATATAAAGAGAAATGTTCATTTCTGTATTATCTGGTTTTCAAATATCAAGTATCATGTATGGGCAACTCTAGTTAATTCTACTGTTGGTCATGCTAATTTTCTATTTTTAACTGTAATGATAATTTATTCAAAACATAAAAATTCATTTAAAATAAAAATTACACATACAAACGGTATTGTCTATATCAGTACCATCTAGTATATTAATTAGGATTATGACTTCATAAACAGATTACTTAAGTAGTAGTTTGTGTTAATATCTTTGATATTTTAACATTTAAACTTTAAACCCCCGCGTATAATATATGTTCTTAATTAACAAAAAAACATCTATACTAATAAAAGATATGAGCTATAAGCTCCTAAAGGACATAAGATTGTAAACCTCTAATTGTGATTAGACACTTCACTAATTAACATATTTTAAAATCTCAAGAATTTTCTATATTAAGAATTATTTTAAACAAGCAATCATGATTTGACATGTCATTCATTAACATTTTTTAAATTTCCAAAAAATTTTAGAAAAAGGAAAATTTTAAATTTATGGAAATAAAAGAACTATGCACAATATCCCACATCTGCTAGAAAATTTTTAGACAATGGTTAAGAACCAGTATAAATAAGATTAATATGCTTCCAACAACGAATGAGCAGGAAAACTTGATTTATCAGGCGTCCAAGTTTAAAAGTATATTCGGTTTGATCCAGTTTTTTATTTAATCAAATTAAAACTTTAAAAAGTTTCAAAAAAATATATTATAATATTTAAAAATTTTAAAAGTTTTAATATTATAAATATTGAAACTTTTAAAAGTTCTTAGCTTTTAAAAAGTTTTTAAATATTATAATTTTTAAATTTTAAAAGTTTAAAATATTATAAATATTGAAACTTTTTAAAAGGTTTAAATTTTATATTTCAAAACCTTTTAAAAATTTAAAATACTATAGATATTGATGTAAAACATAAATTATCTTAGTTATCTACGTTTGTGCTTTTTATTTCTTATGAGCTATAAAACATATTTTTGTGTATGATTTTATAGATGAGTTGATATTCTTTCATTATTTTTTTATTTTTGGGTCTAAGGAAGAAGGATTGACATCGCAAGACCTTGATTTGATGTTTGAGTCAAGTTTTGGAATTTAAAGAAGAAAGATGGACGACAAACACACATGTTTTATTAGCTATACATAGGCATGACCAGTGTTATGGTTGTCACGGTTATGGTTTATTAACCATCGGTTGTGGTTAGAAATTTTGTTTAACCTTAACTATAACCGTTTAATAAACGGTTACGTTTAAATACGGTTCCGGTTCAAGCGGTTATGGTTATATACGGTTACGATTATTTGAGAATATGATACAGTTGATATTATTTGATGATATAATATAATTGATATTATTTATTTATAATTAATATGTTCTTATAGTGTACTCATATTTCTATATATCATATGATTCATATTAAATAAATTATTATTAGTATATTTTATTATGTTTTTAAAATATTATAAACCAAGTAAGGATTTTGGTTGGAGAAGATTGTAAACGTGTGGATCTAAAACAAAATAAGCATATGGATAAAATTATTAATAATTGGATGCATGTGTTGAATATGCTGCTCTTCATGAATTTCACAAATTTTATGAGAAAAGAAATAATTTTGTTCTTAGAGTTTGATGGGTTAACAAGTTGTGTGGTTGTCTTAAAAAAAAGTTTTTCAGTGGAAGAATGTGAAAAGTTGACGAGGAAGAAGAAAAAAAAGAGTATAACGAAGAACCAACTGGTAAAAGTAACAATGAAAATTACCATAAATTTTGACAATGAAAATGATAGGAAAAAAGATGGCTAGCTACACGAACTATTGGTGAATACATGGTCACACATGTCAAATATACTATTGTATATTCAACTACATAAAGTATATGTATTACATAGCCACATGCATGAACTATATGACGTTATGTGGTAACATCATAGACATATAATTCAGTACACCGGTCAATTGACTCCGGCGAAGACCAATGTTGACTCTGGCAAAGACCGATGTTGACTCCGGCAAAGACCGATGTTGACTCCGGCAAAGACCAACGTTGACTCCGGCGTTGACCAACACTTAAAAAAAAAATCTAAATTAAAAAAAAAATTATTGTAGTAAATTATTTATGGATTTTCATGATTAAAAGAAATTTTCTATTCAATATCCAAATATTTTTTTATATATCTCTAATATATTCAATCTTATAATTAATTACTTTTTATTTTTCAAGCTAAAGTAAATAGTTAAATAAAAATCATTTATAATTATTTTCAAAATAAAAAAATCATTTATAATAATCTTCAAGATATAAAATCATTTATAATGATTTTCAAGATATAAAAACAATTTATAATTATTTTCAAGATATATATATATATATAAATCTCCCATAATCAGATTATTTAATTACTACAAAATCAATAAAATCAAATTCAATTACTTTCATTAGAAAATAATATGCAAAATATTGAGTATATGACATTTTCATTTTTACTCTCTTTTACATAATTACAATATGTTAAATTAATTTTTAGAATTTTTTTTTAAGGTTTGGGTTCTCTATATTACATTTAGGATATATTTAGGAAATATATTTAAAAATATCTTTAGATATTGAATTAACATATAAACAACAACAAAAAAAATTCACAATATTTACTTTTAACATATGAACATTTTCATTTTTACTCTTTTTAACACAATTACAATATGTTAAATTAATTTTTAGAAATTTTTTTAAGGTTTGGGTTCTCTAGTTTACATTTAAAATATATTTAGGAAATATATAAAAAATAATTAGATATTGAATAGAATATTTTTTAATTAATAAAAACCATAAATGATTTAATATAATAATTTCTATTTTTAATTTTTAATTTTAGAATTTTTTTTGGTCAACGCCGGAGTCAACACCGATCTTCACCAGAATTAATCAATCAGTGTACCAGATTGTATGTCTATGGTGTTGAACACATGACGTCATATAGTTCATGCATGTAACCATATAATATATATACTTCGTGTAGTTGAGTATACAATAATATAATTAGTATGTGTGACCATGTATTCACTTATACTTCATGTAATTAACCATTTTTTTCCAAAATAATAATACTAATTTAATTTGTTATAAAATAATATTTTATTACTGTCATCAATCATATATAATTTTCATAAAAATATATCTAATAAATTCAAGCATATCATGCATTCAAAACCTAGTAACTATAAAAACACACAATATAATTTTTGCGTATGTATATAACCATATAAATATAGATTCTTGATCGTGCGACTCGTGTCCATGATGAGTCCATCAATGATGGCGCGCGGACTGTATTGTTTTACAGAAATGTAAAATTAGAATAATCAAATCACACTTTTCTTTATGTTTTGGTGGAAAAATTACACATCTCTTACCATATAATTAAATAAAAGTAAAATATGTATATATAGAATACAATAAAAGTAATATATGTATATATGACAATAATTAAATACAATAAAGATATCTTAATACATCTTTTCCGCCTTTTTCTTCTCCGTAATACGTTTTGTTTTTGAGATCTTTTGATATATGTTATTACTCCGAATCGTTGTTTTTATCTCTAAAAAAGTTCAACCCTGTGAAGCTTCAATGTTCTTTGAGATTGGTATCGTATATTGATTTACCTTAGTTTTCTGGCAAAACTGAGGATATTTTGGAGAACATCCCCATGCATGATTTACACGCATAGCATCATTTGATATAACTATCTCCATTTTGATTGTAACCGCCTCAAAAGAAAAAATAATTAGTAGAACAAGGTACAAAACCGATATTTTCTTCAACATAACTAATGTATTTTATGAAAAAGAACAAAGTAAACTAAATGGATTTCACTTAGTTTTTATTATTTATCAATTCTCTTTAGAATTCGAATTTGGTGCTTTATATAAATAGTTGATGGGGTTTACTAAATATGGTTATTTGTTCTGGCGGGTTCCTTAGTTATGCAGTTCCAACGAGAATTTTTGTTTTTACAATTGTAATTATTGTTGTTAGTTGAAACAGTAACATATATTAGATATTTGTTATAAAAAAAATAACAACAAAATGATGACACGAATTAACAAAAAAAAAATCAAAGTTTTTAGGTTTTTAATCTTTCCAAGTTCCAATAATTCATCATTTAAATGTAGAGTATATGAACTGATCAGCGATGGAAGTTTATTCGAAAAATGACGCAATAATTCTATTTTATATAGTATTATTGCTTGTTGACCGAAAACAAAAAACAAAAACTTATTCCCCTAAATCACATTCCACTTGTTTATGATTTTACTCTTGCATCGTTCTTGTGAATATATAATCCTCTACCATATAGTAATCTGATAACTTCACCCTTAAATGTTCATCATTCTTAGTATTACAATTTTGAAGATTTATTTTAATATATATATATATATATATATAAATATTCTCATTACAACTCTATATGTATTAAAACTCTGAGATATATGTAAACATAATTATGAGATATAGATTCCTTACCTTTTAGTTTTTATAAAGTAAATTTGATTTCCTTTTTTCTAAGTAAATATTAGTATATTTTTTCTCCGGCATCAATATATATGTATTAATGCTATAAACTAATAATTACATCTCATAAATACTAACAATTTTTTTTTTTTTAACTTTCGTAATTTTCTACTCTAAATTTTTTACTTACTGAAGATAATTATTATTTTTTTGGTTAGTTCTTGTCCCTATTATCCCCCTTGTGAATATTGGGGCTCGCTTCGTCTCCCTCTCTCTGTGTCCGAGTAAGATACGGAATATAAATATACTCCCTTCAACTCTGTCCCCTTCGCAACGTTGGCCAAAAAAAAGAAAACGAACTTGTTACAAACCCTTTTGAGCTTTATCTTTTACAAATCCCTAGATTAGGTTAGTTTCTCTAATCTCTTGTACATCGTTGTTTCGTCTTCCGTCTTCTCTCCCCTGAAACCTCTTTGAATCTTCTACTTTGTGGGTTTAAGGGTAAAATATCTGGATTCTGCTTTTTNTTTTTTTTTTTTTTTTTTGCTTTGGAATAGAGTTTCAAAAAGCATCTGTTTTTGCGTTTAATGTCTACTTGACTACAAGTCTTTAGCGTTTCGATTTGTCTAGATTGATAAAAATCTCAACTTTTTTAGTTGTTTAGACCCATGGAAGAAGATTTTGAAAACTTTGGATTTTGAGGTCTTTGTTGGATAGTTTTGACATACGAAGCAAATTTTTGTGTATATTTCGTAAAAAGTTCGAACCTTTTTTGTAATGTGTGTAAGAATCCTCTGATTTACTTGTGTTTGTTCGATTATCGTAAGTGTAGAGACTTTGCTTGTTTTTGCTTATTGGTTGTGTTTGATCCTGTTAGTTTTCTCGTTTCCTACTACTATATATGCTTTTGGTGTATAGTATTTAATTGCGGGATGAGTTTCTTTTTTTTTTTTTTGTCTATATCTGAATTCTGGTTAAAGTTTCGAGCTTTATCTGTTTATCTCTCTGTTTGGCTTCATTTAATGCTTCTTCATTGTTTATTTGCTAAGCTGTGATTTGATTTATATAGTTAAAGCTAACATGGTTCTGTATATAGTGGTGTTTACGCAGTTTTTGATATATGGTGGGCAGGGTCAAAAGCCTCCAAATTTGAGACGGCCTGCAACCTGTGCCCAGATGGTAACTAAGCAAAGCGTGGTGATAACTGAGGAGGTTGTTGGGCCAATGATGGAAAAAAGATCTTGTGTCCATTTTGATAAATATGTTAATTTGGATAAGCTGTTGAAAACGATTGAATCCTCTCAACATATCAAGTGTGGAGAATGTAACGAAGGAGTGCTCGTGAAGAGAGGAGGAAGTAAGTGGAGCATGAGTGGAAACAACGGGTTTTGTTTTTCTGCTAGAAAGGCTATTTGGGTTTGCTTGGAATGTGGCTATTACGTCTGTGGAGATGTTGGTTTGCCGACTGGATCTCAGAGTCATGTTGTGCAGCACTTCAAGTTGACGCGTCACCGTTTGGTGATTCAGTGTGAAAATCCTCAGTTAAGATGGTGTTTCCCATGCCAATCACTTGTCTCTTTTGAGAAAGAAGAGAATGGTGAGAAGAAAGATTTGTTGCTGGAAGTTGTGGAATTGATTAGAGAACGATCTTCAAACACGTCCTCCCCTACAGTCGAAACTAAAAATTTATGGTCAGGAAGTGGTGGTTTCACTGGTGGTACACGAGAAGCAAGAGATGTATATGCTGTAAGAGGTTTAATTAACCTTGGGAACACATGTTTCTTTAACTCTGTAATGCAGAACCTTCTCTCTTTGGATCAATTACGTGAGCACTTCTTGAAAGAAGATATGCTTCGTGGCGGGCCTCTCGTTTCTTCCTTGAAGGAATTATTTGAAGACACAAAATCAAAGGTAGGCTTTTTCAGGAATGCAATAAATCCAAAACGCTTATTCTTTTCTGTTTGTTATCAGGCTCCCCAATTTAGGGGATATCAGCAGCATGACAGTCACGAGTTGCTAAGGTATTTGTTGGACGGCTTGAGCTTTGAAGAATCAGAATGAGGCAAAAGCTTTGTGATTCTGATAGTGATGATGACAGTTTTACACATCAGAAACCTACTCTCATAGATTCTGTATTTGGAGGTGAAATTTCGAGCACTGTTTCTTGTTTGGAATGTGGGCATTCCTCAAAAGTGTTTGAACCCTTTCTGGATCTCTCTTTACCTATTCCGTCCAAGAAGTCTCCTCCTGAAAAGCAACAAACCCTTTCTCCTGAACAAAAGGTTGATAATAACGGGGGAGTCAGCAAAGATTCAGAAGTTGTGTCAGCTAAACCTGCATCGGATCACAATTCCATTGTTCCCATCTTAGAGAACCCTTCTGCTATGAGCCTTGATGATATGCAAGTCTCTGGTATTGCAACAGAATCTGATACCAAACATGATAGCTTTTCGGAGGATTTGCTTGGACCTGATACCGAAAAAGGTGATAAACGAGAAGCTGTATCAGATGAAGAAGATACACAGTCTGATGAAGACACAGATCTAAGTGGGATTTCCTCAGAGATTGATGATGAGGCTCGAATTTGCGGTTATCCTGATTTAGGGGAAAGTTCTTCATCTGGAAATCTATTGGCTGATGAAGAGCTTCCATTGATGGTTGCAGATTCTCAGATTCTGTACATGCCTTATAAAGATGACATATCCTATGATGATAACACAGTTGCAGAAGTTAAAGGTGGGGCTTCATCATATGTGAGGGGCCACCATGTACAAATCGATGAGACTAGCATCTCCTGTAATAATGGAACAGTTCAAGCAAGCGAGGGTGAAGGTTCCTCGTCAAACGTGAGCAGTGATCATGAACCAAAAATAGATTATGTTGACTTTAGCAGTTTTTTTGACGAGCCTGCGATACCTGAAGGACCTGTTTTCAGATTGCCATCTAAAGCTGAAGTTTCTGAAGCTGGTTTTGTGGCTGTCAGCAGTAATGATAAAACAGTTCAAGCAAGTGAGGGTGAAGGTTCCTCGTCATACGTGAATGGTGACCATGAACTAGACATAGATAATTTTCACTTTCGCAGTTTTCTTGACGAGCTTGAGATATATGAAAGACCTTTTTACCGACCGAAATCACAATCTGAAGTGTCTGAAGCGGGTTTTATGGCTATCAGCAGTAATGAGAAAACAGTTAGGCCTGGTAAAGGTGAAGCTTATTCATCATTCATGAGCTGTGACAATAAACAAGACAGAGATTATGCTGACTTTATTAGCATAATGTATAACGTCCCTGAAAGACCTGTTTTTGGACCGCCATCTAAAGCTAAAGTTTCTGAAGTTGATTTTATGGCTGCTAGCAGAGACTCTGATCCTGAAGTTGTTGCTGATTCGGATTCACCAGTGTCTGTAGATGGGTGTTTGGCTCAGTTCACCAAGCCTGAGATTTTGTCAGAAGACAATGCTTGGCATTGTGAGAATTGTTCGAAGAACCTAAAACTCCAGCGGTTGAGAGAAAAGAGAGAAGCTAAAGTAGGATTGAGCAATGGATGGGTGGATGAAACTGAAGCTAGTACGGCATCGGCTATTGATGAATGCATAGATGTCGAAAACAACTATAAAGCCGGAGTCACAGAATTGCTAAACTGCAAGAAAGAGAAAAACGTTATAGATGATGGAGTTCTGGGAGATTCAGATGCAAAGCAAGATCCAATTACTTCTTATGTTACTGAGACTCCTATCCTCGGTGGAGAAACCATCAGTTCTCAACTAGCCAATGGCTATGAATGTGAAAACTGGGAAGACAAGGCGGCAGTAGATTCTGAGGAAGTGATAGTAAAAAGAGCTGCTACTAAAAGGGTACTTGTAAACAAGGCACCACCTGTCTTGACTATACATCTCAAAAGGTTCAGTCAAGATGCTCGAGGCAGGCTAAGCAAGTCACGTGGCCATGTTGACTTCAAAGAGTTCCTCGATCTTAGCCAATTTATGGATAATACTAGGTAAATGCCCATTTTCTCTATAGACTTAGTTAGCATAATCTCTTCCTTTAATGTTTACCACATTTGGTCTGAACAATCATAAATTCTGCTTGTCCTTTATTACTCTCTTTAGGTGGACCGAAGAAGACCAGCCGGTTTATAGGTTGGCCGGGTTAGTGGAGCATCGAGGGACAATGAGAGGAGGTCATTATGTTGCTTACATTAGAGGAGGTGACAAGGCGAGGAGGGAGTCTGATATTAAAGAACCTAACGCATCAATATGGTATCACGCAAGCGATGCTTGGGTTCGACGTGTTTCTTTTGAAGAAGTTCTCCGTTCTGAAGCTTATATCTTATTTTACGAACGTATCTGAGATTCCCAGAGGTGGGAATTTTCTTTCTTATATATAGGTGAAAAGGACAAGATAAGGTTTTGACGTTCTTCACAGTTTGTACTGGTGAATTTGACTCTCTTGACAATTAAGTTTAAAATATGACTACAACAGTTTGCCTTGTTTGGAAAGTTATTAAAGTATTTTTGCTTTCAGATATTGTTTTTTAAAGTCATTCACAAGTTTCGTTATAAAGAATCGTACATGAAGTGTGTTAAACGAATTGCTACTATAACTGATTCTGAGTTCAGAATGAACAGATCCGTACTAGTTTTAACTTCTAACCAAAGTTGAGTTACAGATGAGAATGGCAAAGTTAACTGTAAAATTTTTACAAAAACCTACCGGTCTAACTACTTGGTTTAGTTGTAAACCGGGCATATGTCAGGCTGACGTACAATATATATAATGTCTGCGGCGAGATAGTACACGTTTTGATTCCGGTTCCAGCTCCACAATGCATGGGTCTCATTCTTCACCTACAAAATGCCAAAAGTATTAGCGGTTGGCCCTTGGCACACTGGAACTGGTTCAATCGGAGAAAATAACAGAACCGGTTCTGAGTTCATGTGTAAAAAAAGCAAAAAATGTGATTTAGAGTCAATAGATTCAAGTACGCTTATGCCCCCAAGGAACTAATCTCAGTAGGTTACTTGAACATCAAGCGATAAAGAATAGGGAGAGATCTAGTAACTTACTTCTAGCATACCGAAACCGAAGCTGCTCTCTCTGTATGCGCTATAGTCTGGCTGCTTAACCGGACAAATCTCATCGCTTATAGGCTCTAACGTGAAGTTAAAGCCACTGGCTCTGCACGAGTAGTTCTGAGAAGGATCTGGACAATTTCCTGGGTCATCTACATGCTCAATGTCCAGCTTCCCAGCTCCTCCTGCACCGGTTGATATATAAACCGGACCACATTGGTCTAAAGCGTAGTTATAGACTCGGTTTGACCTCTCATAGGCATCAACCTAATTCAGGTTTTGCGGGATGTAGTTAGTGTGAAGAAGAACATGTTCCCCAAAAGCAAATGAACACTCCCACAGAACAACATCTTACCTGACTATTGAAGATGATATCAACTCGGTAGCTATAGAGCAAGTCTTCAAGAATTAACCTCATGGGTTCAGCTTCTCTGTAATACCCTTTGAATGTGCTGTACCAAGGAAGACTCCAAGTTGCCACAACCCATGGAGTTTCTGATCTATCTATGTTTCTCAGATCCCTTTCAAGCCAAATATACTGATCAGCTGTCGGAGAACAGGCACTAGGCAAAATTAGAAACACATTTCAACCACAATATTAACCTAAAAGAAAGCAAAATCAAAACCTGGAGAAACTTTACATGAATTATCATACGGTGTATATGAATTGAGCACTATGAAATGAGCTCCTCCCGCGTTGAAAGAATAGTATAATGGTGAGAAAGAACCGCTTTCCTTTGAAGGGAATGTAAATCTTGAACTGTATGCACTGAACGTCAAATTACTACCGATCTGCAGCTCAATCTCGTGATCTCCAGCTACCATCATGGTTGGAACATTAGCAGTGAGTGGCTCCATGAACCTGTCATCAAAACCCCACCAATAATTTAGTGTTCAAAACCACCAAAGGATTCACAATCATAAATCAAGCATCTTCATTTACCTTCCCCAATAATCCCAGCGAGGCTGATAAGTTTCTCCACTAGAATAACAAGAATCACAATCAGAACTGCTCCCATTGTGTCCACATTGACAAGAACTACAATGTAGTTTAGAGTTATTCGTGAGATAAGTGTCAGCGTAGCTGAATCCTCCAATCAAAACCACAAGATCAGGATGGTTAGATAGAATACTTCTCAAAGTTGCTGATGTGTTGTAAGTAAGACCTAAGTCTCCAGCCACAACGATTCTGTGAGGGTAATTCTCTGATGTAGACTTAGGCATTGTCCTGAAGTAATACTCTTTGCTCATCGCTGATACAGACGGGTCTCCGCATTGATAGCGATACAATGTGCTTGGTTTAAGATTTGTGAGTTGAACATGGTCAATGATGCCTGAAGTATAGTTCTTGAGACCATTCTGAGGAGGATACTGTTGGTTATAAACAATAGAATGACCTGTTGCACTTCTGCTTCTAGTAAGGACATTAAATTCACGGTATTGAACTATGCTTTGCACAGAGTTAGGATCCAAAGGAAGAGAATCTTCTTCGCCAATTTGGAATTCCCCTGTAGTAATAACACAAGTTCAGAGTTCTGACAAATGCAGAAATAGAAAGAATATAAGCAAATAGTTTCTGGAAGCTAAAGGATGAAACTTTAAGACAAAAAATTTTGATGTTGGAACAAACACAGTTAGATCCAGATCTTACCTCAGAAAGATTACAACTTTATGGACAATGAACTCATGTAATGAAATGTTTAAAGTATAAAGATTCGACCTTTTTAGTAGATACCCAAATCTACGGGGAACAAATATAAAGAAAGAAGAAAAGTTGAAGAGTCAAAAAAGAAAGACCTGTGACCCAAGAAATCCAGACGGAGTCAAAGCTGTAAGAGAGAGAGACGGAGATTTGTTCAGGCTGAAACTCTGAATTGGGTTGTACGAAACTCGGGTCTGATTCTGGCAAGTCGAATGCAACCGGGTTAAGATTCGGGTCGAGCGGAGCTGTCTCGGGCTTAAACGGACCTTCAAGCGTCGTAGAGAAGCCATGAACACTGATAGTAGTAACAGTGGAAACCAAAATGACGAAAAGGGACACCTTCATTGTACATTTTACCACCATTTTTAACATAGATGTTATTGTTTATTGCAGCAGCGAAGAAGATAATATAACTCTCTTTAGTCTTTACTCTTTACCATACAATTTGGTTAATTCACGGGAACGTCAAATCAATTCCAACTATTTCCCGGTTTATGTTGTCAACCGGTTGAAGCGTTGTCAATATACCGGTTTTTAGATTTAGAGTTTAAGACCAAATTATTTTACCGAGAGAAAAGTAATAATTAATTTTCCTTCAAAATCTAAAAATATTACGAATCAAAATGAACAACTGGACAACAATGTTTCAGACAAAGACTTTAGAGATTCAACATAACAAAAACCAAAGTGGTCGTAATTAAAATTCTAATTAAAGAAACCCTAAAAGCGCCTCTTCTCTTTTCTTTTTCTTTCCCGGGGGATAAATTCCGGCGAGATCTCAACAAGGAGTGTAAGGACCGCCACCACCTAGTTCCATGACCAACAAGATCTCATCTTCTTCTTCCATCCTCAGCTGTGGAAATTATTATATTTTAATTAACTAAAACACTGCTTAATTTCTAGAAGCTTAAAAATATGAGACCAGACCTGAGCAGGAGTCTGTCGTGGTTTGATGGGTTTATGGTTGTAGAGGAATCGGACAGTATTGTACTCTAAGTTTCTCTTTCGACAGTAAGCAGTCATTAGTTTCTTTAGATGTGCATGAGCTCCAATTTTGTATATATCCTCTGATCCCTGTTCCATCCCCCCCAAAAAAACAAAAAAACAAAAAAAATGCGTTTATATAAATTTGTCAATATATAGAGGTTTTTTAAGGAAGGAAATACCAAAAATACAAAAAAAAATTGTACAAAAACAAAAAAAAAAAAGCAAAGATGGGGTTTTGTAAATTTTGGTCAGATGAAGAGGAAAGAAAAATAAAAGGAAAAAAAATAATGTTGAAAAGATAAAGAACGGACCTGTTGGTTCTTGACCTTGAGAGTGAGCTTCTGATGGGGTGGTTCAGGAGATCGAGACCTCTTTGATAGAAAAGAAACAGAGATCGTATTCGTCGTGTCTGAGGAGCTCACCATCGTTGTTGTTGAGAGAACACAAACCTAAACCTTTAACGGTTCCAGAGAGAAAGAGAGAGAGAGAGAGAGGAAAGGGAGTTGAGAAGAGGAGAGGTGAGAAAGTTATGGAAAGTAAAAAAAGAGTAATTGAGCGAACATTAAAGTACAATCCTCGTCTAACGCTCTTATTGGTCCATTTTCTTTCTTTTTTACTTGTCAAGTTTCCCATCTTACCCTTGGTCTATTGTGTTTTGTTGCCTCTGAATCACCCATCACAATTCACACACTTCACAGTTCACACGTTACACATTCACATTCCAACAGTACGTTGAAATTTGTACTGACTCATGCAACAGGCTCATTATTAACTTACAAATTCAAACATATTTGAAATGATACAAAGAAAAAAACCAAAAAAAAAAAAAGGAAAAACAAAAACAAAACTAATACATTTGTTAGAACTTTCAAAAGAACTGTATAATAGACTACGCTTGCTTTTGTTTATTGCCCGTCTCTCCTCCAAACCAAAAAACATCACACTTAGAGAGATGGGTCTCATCCTAAGGAGAAGAGTTCCATGTCTAAAAAGTTCTCTAACGAAATAAATAATCTGACCTTTTTACCTCCACAAAGTGTCTGACTTGAGGAGAAAACAGTGTGTGAGACGGAATGGATCGATCTACGTGAGGACAAAACAGTGATGGATATCTTCATCATTATCATAAATAATTGATATAATCTGGAGATTGGATGATTCGGATCAGCTCCTTCAGGTTTGCTAGAACCTGACGTGGTCCTAGACTATCTTCCCCCACAAAGTTCAAGAGTTGCTCAATGTTCTGTGATATGATAACTATGATAAGATGAGGGGAGGGGCAAACTATGCATTGTTCTGTTTCAAGCATCAGGAAGAGGAACAATACCGAAAACTTTGTTTAACTAACCTTGTTTAATAAAAAGACAGCATAGGCAGCTCGAGTTGTATCTTGACCATCCAGAAACAGAGGGAACTCTACGAATTTAGAATTTTGGGAAAGAGTGGAAATTAGAGACATGTCTGATGATGAAGGCTCAATGTAAGGTGCATAGTCTCGAATGTATGTTTTCGAACCACCAAGGCGCAAAGGATAACGAATAGGCACTCTCAAGTAAGGAGCTATTAGGGACACGGCCTGCAAAACCCAAACAGGAAGCCATTAGTATTTTTTCTACCAAGAATTTTTAAACCAATATAACATAATTTAGTTTGAATTCATGAGCAGTGATTCCTGAAAACCAAGCAAAGAGATTTAAGGCTGCACAAAAAAATCAAAGTATAAAGCAAGTTTTAATGCTTAAATCGGGTAAAAAGAAAGAGAACGGAACATACATGGGCTACATATCCTAGGGCAGTTGCCAACTTCTGAACTTCTTTCTTGTCGGTGAAGAAGCTCATCTTTGTAAACGGGGCCATACTAAAAGGCAACCCCAGAATTCTCACGGATCCTTGACACAGAGGCTTAGTTACTACAAAATCCGTAGATAATAAATAAGCATGACAAGAAGGTAAGATGCTGCGATTAAGAACTTTTGTCAAACACTCGACAACAAAGGCAAAGTTAGTCCTGATATCAATACCAGGCTGAATGAAGTCAAGATAAAGGCATGCATTAAAAGTTTATTACTTCTAAAAGCTCTTAAACTCGAAGTATACAACTGACCTAATCTACTGCCACCTGGAAATGATTCCAGTTCTTGGTCTTGTGAAGGTCCAGCCTCAATCTTCAAGGGATATATAAATGAAACTTGAGATATCATGTACTGCTGCCTTTTCCTCAGCTTATTCGTTACAATCTTTAGATGTGCATAACCACTTTCACCTTCTAGTTGGCAGTTTGACTCCTATGACAGAAACACAAAAAGCTAAACTGAGTATCTATGATTCAATGATTTACCAATTGGTCAGAGCATGGAGAAAATACTGCAGAAAATCAGTTTGCCTTCTCGAAGCAATTTTCATCAAATCATTTACTCATAACAGAGCTACGAGACAGTTGAATGAAGAAAACTTAAGTCAGGAAACGCAGATAGAAATGAAAAAATGAACTACAAAGATGGGGCCAATGGAAGATAGGGGAACAAAGAAGCATGTGAAACAACTAATTTAAAACCAAGATCCTAATAGAAAATGTACAAAGTGATGCATTTGTCTTCCTAAGAAGATTAGTTTGCATTGAATGAGGTAATACCTGCAATTTGCTTTTCGCGAAGGAAAGAGTTGTGCCGCCCACCAGTAAAGATCTCACTTCTGTACTGAGATTCTCCTCTTTCTTTTTAACATCCTGCTCAGTAACTTTGCAAGCAACTGATGTCTTGTCCACCAGCAATTTTCTTGCTTCCAGCCTCTGACGCATTTCTTCAAGCTCATTAGTGCGCCTCAATGACTCAGTACTAACCTGCCCGAAATTTAGCCGCCCGCTAATCCGCGGGCTAATCAATTAAAGCTCATTGAGTGGATAAAGTCAGTAACAATAAACTTCTAACAATAAACTTCTAAAAGAGCGGTCGAAAGTCTCAAATGCTAAGTAGTGCATCAATTACACAATTAAGCGCCACTAATAAAAATCTATGCTTTCCAACAAAGTAGTCAAAATTGAGACAATGCCACTTATAAAAATCTATACTTTCGAACTAAGAAATGAATTAAAAAAACCAGACAATGCCCAAAAAGAAAACACAAGGGTAAAGAGAAAAAAAACCTGAATAAGAGACTCAAGTTTGGGCTGGAGGATTTGCTTCTTCTCTGTGGCTAACTTCAGAGCAGAAGAAAGACTCCATAACCTCGTGAGCTCATGGTCGAATTCTTCCCACTCTATAATCTTCACATCTTCTCGATCGCTTCTTCTCGAATTTTCCGACAAACTTGGCTCCGTTTCTCTTTCCATCAACAGTTGTCTCGGAATCCACGCAACGCAAGTTGTGGCATCAAGTCTTCAGATCTTTTCATATCAAGCCTTCGAATTGCATCACCGATCTTAATTGAAACTGAGGGATTCGGATTAGAACATAAACAAAAACCCTAATTTTGTAAAAAAAAAAAAGAAAACAAAACCGATCAGATCACGTGGAGATGATTTGGTTCAAAGGAAAAGGGCAAGAAAAAAATCGGTGAAATGAGAGAACGATGCGTAGGATTGAAGAAGGCTTCTCAGGGTTGATTGATTCGTCCACACAGATTTTGATTTCAGAAAAATTTAAAGTTTGTTACTTTAGGAAAGAGAGACAGAGAAAGAGAAATTTCCGGGTCAGAGATTACCCGAATTACTAAAAACGGGTGGGTATTTTCTAAAGAGCGGGTTACACCGTTCGATCCGCCCCAACTAAAGTGCGATTTTCCTCGTGGAAAGGCATGATGATTTCTTAACCGCAGTTGTTTGTACCAAACCAATCATTTCCTACCGGTTATCTCGATTTTCGACCAATTCTCAGTATTTTTTAATAAAACTAGATGAAGACCGTCTGTGCGGGTTTAAAGTTTTATAAATGAAATTAAATTTATTAAAATTTGTTGTATGTTATATATAAATTTTATTTTTGTTATAATACACTGATTTATATCCATTTACAAATCTTTAATGTATGTTACTATTAAAAGTATATATTTTTATACCTAAATGTACTTTTGTATGTTACAAAAATATGCTTTATCACCATCTAGAAACTGTTTATGTAAACACATTAAGCCAAATATATTACTTTCACTTCTGCATAGTTTTTTAATTACTAAAATTGTTGGCTCAAAAAACATTTTGAATAAAAAATATATTACATAATATACTAATCAATGATGTATCATCACAATAATGTATGACCACCATGGAGAAAACATCAGCTCCGCCTTCATCCCTTATGGAGAGAACTTTGTGTCCAACCTCCTCCACCATGGAGAGAACTTTGGCTCCGCCTTTCTCCCTTGGAAAGATAACCTTGCGTCTATTCTCCTCCACCTTCCTCCCTTGCGGAGATAACTTTGTGTCTAACCTTCTCTACCATAGGGAGAACCTCGGCTCTGCCCTCCTCCTATGTGGAGAAAATATATTCACGTATTTTTGCTATCTCAAAATGGCTTGTTCCGACAACCAATGAAAGTAAAAACAATTTTCTAACTTCACAAAAAAATCTTTTGATAGTAACTAATGTTAAATTTCCCAATGTATTCGTGATAGTAACTATGCCAAAGTGAAAGTAAAATAGTTGGCTTAATGTGTTTATAAATAACATAATATACTAATCAATGATGTATCATCACAATAATGTATGACCGCCATGGAAAAAACCTCGGCTCTGCCCTCTCCCTTATGGAGAGAACCTTGCGTCCAACTTCCTCCATCATGGAGAGAACCTTGGTTCCATCTTCCTCCCTTGGAGAGATAACCTTGCGTCTAACCTCCTCCACCTTACTCTGTTGGGTAGATAACCTTGTGTCCAACCTTCTCCACCATAGAGAGAACCTCGGCTCTGCCCTCATCCTGTGTGGAGAGAAAATGTTCACGTCTTTTTGTTATCTCAAAATAGCTTGCTCTGACGACCAATAAACGTCAAAACCTTTTTCAATCGTCACAAAATCTTTTGATAGTAAATAATGCTAAATTTCTCAATGTATTCGTGGAAGTGTCTTTGACACATCATGATGTAGCCTCTGTCTCTGTAACGCTTCAACCGCCACATTGTTTAGTGAGCCCATGTCTACTCTCAGTCCATGGGCCCACCTTCCCAAGTGGCCCTACATCTATTCCCGGCTTGTGGACCAACCCATATTCGATGGCCGGTTTGTTACGTCTGGAAGTCTTTAAAAACTTGATTGCCGACCTTACAAATCAACAAATGATATTTTCTTGTGTTTTGTCCTCACTCGCGCAATTTCGTTAATCACTTCCAGAAAGGTCTCCCATCATGAAGTTCTTTCAAGACCCTTGACTGAAAAAATAAGTGCATTTTGATGACGTATGTGGCTAAATCAATTCTTTTAAACATTTCCGCAAACCAGGGTGTCAGAGTCTTTGAGCTCTTATAGATCTATCAACAACGATTTTTTTTTTTCAAATCTATATATCTATGTTTGTTGTACGCTTGTGTTTGACTAGCCTATTTTATCAATTCATTAGGTTGATGAATAATGGTAACAATTATGTTTGCAAAAAAAAAAGGTTATGACCACCAATTAAGGTTGAGAAATTGAAAGAAAATTATGTTGGCATAATTAAATAAACAATAGAAAATTATAAGCATGTTAATATATGAATCCCAAATCATTCAAAGATTAAAATATAAATTAAAACAATTTAAAAATATTACAATAAATTTTAAAATACAGTATTAGAAAAAGATGACTCATATATTAATTTTTTTTTGGTCAACATAATAATCTTATCTATTCCCAACTGAAAAGGGAGAAAATAGTAGAAAATTTTGGTTTAAGAAAATAAGAAAAATTTACCTTTCCATTAAAATATATTCCCAATTAAACAAAGTTGAAATCAATGTTTTTAAATAAATTATTTAAATGCGGATTCACTGGCACGTCAAGCGCGTGGTTATTCGCACCATGTTTTGTTTGTAAACAATTTCCCACCTCACTGGCTCATTTGAGCTAATCTTTTGTTGACAAAAAAAATATATATATTTAAATATGAGGCGATCTTTGATTATATAGAAGTGAGTACAAAATTTAGAATTAATAATTAAAAATATATTTTCCTTAATCCTTTTTTTTAATAATTAATCACTTAAAATTAAAAATAAGTAAATAATATTATAATTTCGAATTTTATGCAATATATATATATATATATATAATCTCCTTATAATTATTTTAAAAAACTTTGTTTTTTTTCTAAATTCTGAAATTTTTTATAATTAGCTTTTTACTTTATTAATATTTTTAAAAACAAAATATTTTCTTTTTGTTGTAATCAAATTCTCCTATTAAATATTTTTTTTGAATTTATTACTATTAAATATTTACACATGTCAAAATCTCAGATTGATAACTTGACACATGTCAAAATCTTATTAATGACTAACTTTTAAACCCAACTTTATATAATAAGACTAGATAATTAACATTCACAGTACACATGTCAAAATCTTGTTATTAACTATTTCTAAACATGATACAGTATTTCAAATATGGATAATTAATATTCAGCTGAATTTTCTATGTAAACTAGATTAGGACGGGTTTCTAAATTAATTTTTTCTAACCCATGTAGGAAAAAAAAATAGAAAACAATATCACATATGATGTGAAAAATATAATATTTTTTTTACTTTTAATATAAAAATATTATAAATTAAATAATTAATTTTCGTTTAAGTATTCGTATATCTTCTCAAATACAGTAGAACCTCTATAAATTAATAAAGTCGGGACCATGAAATTTTATTAATTTATAGAGATTTTAATTTATCGATAAATTAATAAAATATTAATTTATGAAGAGGATTTTTTATCAGAAATTCAGAGTTTAGAAGAAATTGCTGCTACTATTTTTCAAGGTGATGATGAAGTCGAAGAAGATATGACGGTACCTTTAGAACCAGTTACACATAAGGAAACAATTATCGCGTCAAGAACTCCCTACAATTTTTGGATGCGATTCGAGAAGACAACACCAGAAGTTTTTGATGTAGTCAGAAAGATTATAGATGCTCTCCAACAAGAATGTAAATTCAAGAACAAACAAAAAACAATAGATTCATATTTCACTAGATTTTCTAAGATATATATATATATATATACTAATTTATTTGATTATTAATTTATGATATTGATGGGACCATATTTTTACATGGGATTTTTGAAAAAGTTATTAATTTATTATTTTATCGAATAGTATCCAAAATTACACTATTTACAACTTGGGACCGGAGAAATTTATTAATTTATAGAGATTATTAATTTACCGAGTATTAACTTATAGAAGTTCTAGTGTATGTAGTTTTTTTATTCTTATGTGAATGAGATTATATTGAATGTGAAAAAATTGTAACATCGGATAGCTCAATAATTTAATAATAGATTGTTCCTAGATTAATCTTTGTGATATACATGTTAATTCATATATGTCTTTTTATTACAAATTTAGCAGCTTTTATTACAAATTGTATATAAATAATACTTTAAAATTTAATCATAAATTTAAGCATACAAAGTTAGACTTTGAAGTCTAAAATATATGTTAAGTATTCATATATAAAATCTAATTTTTTGGCAAAAAAATATATTATAGCTAATATCACATATGACTTATATTTATAGGAAACATCCATAAGATTTAGCTACAGTTTTACAATTTTTTTAAAAGGAGGAATTTCAAATATAGCTCTTTTCAATACCACTTTTTAAATTGAGCTTAAACTATGGAATATGTGTTAAAACCTTATCAATTAGTTGAACATGTGGCTATCATGTTAATTACAGTTTTGACATGTCTCGAGATTTGATGAGATCAGAAGGTCAAATTTTATAAATAAAATTAACAATTTTTCAATAGGATAGAGAAATTTAAGTCATTTTCTGAATTAATGTATATTAAAAAAAAGAGTTTCCCACAGAATTATGTTTATAATTTAATAAATTAAAAATACTTTTAATGTTTTTTATGAATATATAAATAATATTTTTTTACTTATATTGTTTCTTTTTTAGGATAGGTTTAGAACTTTTACATTATTTTGTTTAAAAATATTTATCGATACAATTGACACGTGTTACAATTCTGTTGATAGCTAATTTTGACAACTAAAAATTATATAATAAGATAAACTTTTATATGTACTTTAAAATAGAAAATACAATAATTGGTCCAAATGGGGATAACCAGTACGAAATAATTGATTTGTTGATAGAGACTAAAATTCCAATTCCTATCAAAGGTTAATAAAATATTTTAGAAGCAAATATTTTCGATGATAAATTGAGACACGTGTGTAGATTTAATATATTCTTGAATTTTTTTCCACTGTTTTACCATATTGTTAGATTATGAAATTACCATGATTGTTCTTTATTAAGACTTTGAGAATTGCAAATTTCCTAAAAATAATGAAATGCAGAGAATCTTTGAATAATTTTTTTCTTGATATATGTAAGTAGGTCTTCGGTACCAGAAAAAAATGTTTTAAAGAATCATGAGACAACAAAAAATTATTTAAACAATAATAATTTTTACAATTTTTTTTGTAATCGAGATCATCGATTTCTGAATTTGGAGCTTAATTATACTTTTATGAATTTGGAGTTTAATCATGAAATTAATAAAAGATTTAATGGAAAATTGTTTTATTGTAAATTAAATCGAATTGCTAACTGGTTAAGGGTTTAGAGCTTAACAACATCAATTACATGAATGTCACTGCATTTAATAACATAAACTACGTTTGAAAGAAATAAAAACTATTATATCAACTATATGTCCGAAGTAGAATTCACAGAGTTGATATATACACATCACTTCAACAAAATGAGTATTAATCATTAAATAGTTATATCAAAATATCAATTTATTGATTATATCAAAAAAATCAAATATTTAATTTATAATAATTGAATTTAGCTTTTTTAGCAAAAATAAAGAAGATGGTAGAGATTATTTTGACGTCAAAATAACCAAACAAGTTTATATGAATGTAGTCTTACTTATTTGCAGGTTTATGTGAATGTTATTTATTTATTTACTCTTAGTTCATATTATTTTCATTACATGTATTTTAGAATTTTTTTGATACATTACCTATAATAAATAGAATATGAGAAAGTGTATATGTGATTGGTTGATATTCCATTGAAAAACCAATCATGTATGAATTAACATTTTATTTTAATTTTTATGTTATAACTAGATGGATATTCGTGATACAGATTTCAAGCCTTCGAAAACTTCACGTCAATCATTTGAATTTTTAAAATTGAGTTGTAATAGGTTAAGGTCAGCATTTTGTAAGACCAATCATATTTTAGCTTAAGTATTAATAATGATTTTTGCATGAAAAAAAAAATCATGTGAAAGTTTAATTCCACATACTTTACAAATCACAAAACTCATCATGTCAATATTAGTATATTAACAAAAAAAAAAAAAAAATGATGTCACAAGTAACACAAAAGACACAATTCGATAACCGGGAAATTAGATGTCAAAATCAAATGGTTGAACCTTCATTCATGAATTGATGTAGATTATAGTGAATTAGAGTTCCAAGGATAATATTTTTTGTTGACTTGTTTCCTAATGTGGAGAATATTATTTGTTGAATACTTGAATTGATTCCTAGCTAATGTATTTTGACACAATATGTGTGATATGCTTATTCATTTCACTTTTCATGTATATATAACCTTGAATGTATGGTTTTAGTTACATATCTTCTATTTATATATATGATTAAGCTATCAAAATTCTTTAGAACGAAAAGTCAAATTGTCTTGTCGTAAGTTCAAAACATTCTAATTTATACAACAAAATCCAACTATTATATAGTCTCTAAATTATATATATTTTTCCGAGAGACTATTCATATCGTTTTTTTGGTTGCTCCATAGGAACGAGAAAGTTAGAAGGTTGTAAACTTGTAATGTATGCATCCTTTCAAAAAAAAAAAAAACTTGATGAAATGTACTTACAATCACAAAATGCATCTGAAATGTGATTAAACATGCTATAATCTTGACGGTGCATTCATAAACTATAATGTCTTAAGCAGTTTTCAATATATCTTAACCAATTTTTTTTCATACAACCTCGAGTCTGTTCAAATCCTTTACTTGTGAATACTCACTCTGAAGATCTTTCCCTTCTTCCATCATCATCTTAACCATTGCTACCCTATCAAGAATCTTATCCACTGCAATGTCAAAAGCATCTTTGATCTTCTCCGGTCCAACCAATCCCGGTTTAGTGTATATTATCTTGGGTATAATCTTCACAACCTCGTTTCTCATCCTCGTAATGCGCTCCTTATCAATCATACCCAAGACGTTTTTGAGACTAACCGTTCCATTTTTCATTTCTTTCTCCGGTATGTAAACCGAGTATTTGGTATAATCCTTAGGGAAATACCAAATATATTGGTTATAACCCGAACCAGGGGTAAAGAAAACCGGTATACAACCAGCCAAAATCGAATCAAAAATCGATCTCCGAGTATACGAATCTCCCGAAGGTTGTAAACAGAAAACCGAATTTTCAAACACCTCCATAATCTTAACCGGATTATCGCAGTCATTAACATTACAGTTAAGAAAATTGCATTTACCGTGAGATGCAAGGCACTGCTCTATGATCTTCCCTCTTATAGATCCACCCAAATTAGGCCTTGGACCTCCAACAAACGAAAACAAATATTTCCTCTTCACCCTCTTCACGTTCCTCTGCCATCTCCAAATCTGGGTGAAGCTCTTTGGATGGAAATAAGTCGGATAAGGAATCGCAAACTCGTTAGCCCAAGCAGTTGTTTCTATACCTAACATTGTCATGTTTGCGAATTCTGGTAACAGCATCAGATTGCTTCCCCAATCTGAATCTTCATCGCGACCCCTCCTGAAATCCCAAGCTATCCGTCCGGTTACAAAGAAGTGATCTCGACCGTGCATATTTCCCCATTCGGGCTTCTCTCTTAGCCATTGAGCCAGCTTTATCCCTAATTCGTCTCTCACCGTTATGTTGTACCCCCAGAGATGACGGCTCACGTCGAACCCCGCGTAGAAGGGGACGTAGACCGCTGAGGCTAGAGACGAGTCGTTGGTCAAACACTCGTAGTGTTTCATCCTCTCTCGGAAGATAACCGCGAGCAAGAATTGGTTCGTTGAGTACCAAGAACCGGTTTTCACGGTTAAGACTTTTGCTGTGGTGTTATCGGACTCCGAAACCTGTGGACCGAGCCCGGAATTGACCATGAATGGACACATATCGAACCATTTGATGAGTGGACGACAGTCTTTGATAATGTCGTCGTTGAATTTGCTTGGAAGATTGTGCATATAAATGTACCTTCCGGCGCAAGTATCTGTTTCTTCTTCTTCCTTAGGCTGTTTTGCTCTGATTCCATCTCTCTCATCCGCATTTATGGTGCGAGTTAGAGTTTGATTATGTGAAGCAGCGATAGAGATGAAGAAGTTGTTTACTTGATGAGTGATGATTTTGAGATTTGTTTCGATCAAATCTATTTTATTGATTTGAAACAGAACGAAAAGACAGAACACAAACGCAGCTAAGATGACAACCCAAAGCTTTGGAACTTGTTTCTTCATCTTCTTTCTTTTTACTTGTGACAATACATTTGGTATTACTTTTATCAGATCTAACATTAAAAATATGTGATCTCAAGAAAAAGGAAAATTAATATATATTTTTTAATTACATTTCCAAACAAAGTAATAGATATTTGACCATATATGATGAACTGAATTCAAAGGATTATACTCAAATGCATTACTCTTTTTGAAAACAAAGTTTCCATGTTGGACACGCAAAGATGATTCACATATGTCAAGGAGATATCTCAACTCTTTTAGCCAACTGTACTCCACAAATAATAATTAGAAAATAATATGACTATTAGGAAACTTTTATACTAAATATTCACATATGATTCACATTAACTTTTTTTTTTGGGTACAGAAAAGTAAACGATACAAGCTTTTTAATTTGTATCAAAAAGATATTAATCTTTGGGTACAAATGTTAATTCATTGTTTTGGTAAGAAATATAAATCTCCTCTTAATTTTCTGATTAATTAGTTAAGGTAAGCTTTTCTATCTTTTATTAAGAAAACTGTGTTTGTGAAAAACATTTCCATTAACTGTTAATTTTCTACCTTACTGGCACAATTAGCTAAATTTCTTTGATGCGAATTTTTTAGCTAAAGTGTATTTAACTAATACGGTTCAATTCGCCTCTGTACCCCAAGATTAACCTTACCAATTGGTAATCTGATAAAGTAGTACCAAATGTATTGTCACAAGTCAAGTGAGACCAAAAGATTAACAATGTTAAATCTATTGAGTGCTTCCCGTACTATTTGGTAATCTGTAATGTACCCTTCGAGCATGACCGGCTCTAAGACTCATTATCGGTCATACTAATAAAAATGTCTCTAAAATAAAATTTTAAAACATCCCATAATTTGAGGATATGAAATGTCTCTGCTTAGACATTAATTCTTCTGTTCAAACATCTAAAGACATCATTATTTCTTTTTTTTTTCATTTTTTTTTCATTTTTAAAGACATAATGATGTTAAACAATAGTGATGGCGAAAATGATAACAATGACTATGGTCGTTGCAGTGGTGGTGGTGATGGTGGTGGTGGTAGCGGTGATAATATACCCTAAGAGATACAATATAGGCAACCAAGCAAACAAGTTAAACGCATGGAACACAAAATATATATGAGAAAAATAAGTGAATAACCATTGGCCAATATAAAAAGACTAAAGATGATATCAGTGAAGGACACACGCACATGTAATATATAGAATATTTTTTTTACAACACCTTAATAAAATAGTATAGCACAAAACTAAATAGTATAGAATGAAACATTTTTCTTAAAATATATTGATAATACTGGTAATGATGGTATGAAGTGAAATAAAAAATTATGAAACAAGCCGTTTCATAAGAAATATACAACATATGAAATTTAACATACCGAAATTAACAATTTCTGAAGAAATTACACTATATGCAACATAGAGAACCCAAACTATCGAATTAAGAGCATACTAAAATTAGGTTACAAGAAAAATAAATTAATAGTAGAATATATATATTTTAAGAAAATGTAATAGAATATTATTGTATTCTATATAGGATAGTAGAATAAATAATTACATTATTTTAGTTACTTATTGAGTTAAAGTTGTTCAATTAAAAAAATCAAATAAAAATATAAAAGAAAATGTTTATTTTTAAATAAGATTGTGAATTCCAAATAATTTGTGTAAATAGATTTATGAGAATTTCCCTAGATTTTATTGTAAAGTATAAATGAACAAATAAGAGATAAACAAAAAAATGAGAAAAATAAAGGAAGAAAAAAAAAGAAAAGGAGGAGGGGATGCACGTGAGAGAGGGTGTGTTTAGTTATTCATAATGTCATATGAGCAAAACTATCATTATTATAGAAAATATAAAAAATATTATAGGGTGATGATTAGAATGGTTAATGGATTAATTAAAGTTTTTTTGTTGGTTACTTCTGCCAATTTCCCTACATTTTATGGTCCTTGTTCAATTTTTTCAAATATGCACCCTAATTACATATAAAAATAATAATCGGGCCTTTAAATTAATACATGTTAATTAATTTTAAAAAGATTTAATGCAAATGCACTCTTCACACATATATAGGACGCTACCCTTGAGATGGTAGTTCTTCTAAATATGCATATTGGTATGTTCGAGTAAATATAATCAGAATTGACATTTTGTCCGGCATCAGGGATTTGATATCATATTAGACTATGCGCTTCTAACTCAAAACCAATAAACAATAAGTCCATATATCATATACATGTTAGTCACTATACTGTAGATTTGCACTCTATAATATTTTTAATATATATTGCCCCTAAGAAATTTATGTAGTTGTCAGATCCATGGCATCTTGAACTCTCTTAAGAACCCTAGCCACTGTAATTTCAAACGCATCTTCAATCTTTTCCGGTCCAACCTCCCCCGATTTTGTATAGATTATCTTTGGTATAATCTTCTCAACCTCACTCCTCATCTTCAAAATCCTCTCTTCACCAATACCAGCCAACAAATTATCAATACTAACCTTCCCATTTTTCACATCTTTCTCCGAAATGTAAACCGAATACTTTGTATGGTCCTTTGGAAAATACCACTTGTACTGGTTATAAACCGAATCCGGGCTAAAGAGAACCGGTATACAACCCGCTAAAATCGAATCAAATGTCGATCTCCGAGTAGGCGTATCTCCTGGTGGTTGTAAGCAGAACACCGAATCCTGAAACACCTCCATTACCTTGAGCGGATCACTACAGTCTTTACTCGATGTATCACAATCAAGAAATTTGCATCTTCCTTGTGACGCAAGGCACTGTCTTATAATCTCTCCTCTTATAGATTCCTTCAATTCAGGCCGATTAGCTCCTGCAAAGGAGAAAAGGTGTCGTCTTCTTGTCATCTTCACTTGCCTTTGCCATCTCTTAACCTCGGTTCGGCTCTTTGGATGGAAGTAAGTTGGATAAGGGACCGCAAACTCGTTGCTCCAAGAATTTGTCTCAATGGATAACATCGTTATGTTCTCGAATTCAGGCAATCGCATCAGTTTGTTTCCCCAGTCTGAATCTTGATCAGAAACCCTTCTAAAATCCCTACCAACACGTCCCGTGACAAAGAAGTGATCTCTTCCGTCCATTTTTCTCCACTCTGGTCTCTCCCTAAGCCATCGAGCCAGATCTTCAGCAAGTTCGTCTCTGAGCTTCACGTTATATCCCCAAAAGCGTCTCACATCGAATCCAGCATAGAACGGGACGAAAACAGCAGAAGAGAGGGAAGAATCATTGGTCAAACACTCGTAGTGTCTCATTTTCTCTCGGAAGATAACCTCGAGCATGAATTGGTTCGTTGAGTACCAAGAATCAGTTTCGATGGTTAAAACTCGAGTGGTATGGTTATGATCGTCCTCCAAGATCCGTGGACCAAAACCAGAGTTAACAAGGTACTTACACTTATTGCGTAATTCGATGTATGCTTCACAGTTCTTGATCAGATCGTCGTTGAATCTGCTGGGAAGACTGTGGATATACACATACCTTCCGGTGCAAGTGTCTGTTCCTCCTTGTTTATCATTCACAGTGATATTTGGGTTATATTTGTCGGAAAGAAAGAGAATGGTTGCGATTTGATTGATGTGAAGCAAAAGGAGCATAGAGAACAAAGGTGTAGGTAAGATTTCTATCAAAAGCTTTGGAGCTCGTTTCTTCACAACCTTTTTCATTTTTGGATTGAATTTTTCCATTGTCTCACTTTGATTACAGAGAAAAATGGAGAAAAGAAAGGTGTACTACTTTATGAAGAAGATACGATAAAAAAACAAGTCAAATTGATTATTACAGAAAAATAAAAGATTATTCTTCTACTTGGTGGATATAGGAATTTTTAATTTGTTATCTCTGTGTATCAGTTTGTTTTAAATATAAGTGCTATGATCTTAGCAAAGTCAATTTAATGGATAAAGGGAGAGAATACAAATAAGTTAATGTACTTTCCTATTTTTTTTGTTTTTAAATTAAAATATAGGCATTACAGTATTACACCATCAGCATGTGTCAGTCTGTCATATAAAATGACACATTCCACTTGTCCTAATATTTTAAAGGATTATAAATTATTGAGATGATTAGTGCTATATTACGCAGTGAAACACGTTTGATACAAAACTCAAATGCTTTTAAAGACCATAGACACTTTTACAAAGAAAATTAAAGAAAGACCATAGAGACTTGGCAATTACTCCATTTAGTTTACATACATACTTGGGATGTATTATATGACCATAGTATTAATATGAAAATTAATTTGCGCGTTTGTCATGGCCTCGAAGATCTTTTTAGATGAAAATAAATATATGATCACGCGTAGTTGAAGTCAACCAAATAAAATTAAAATGACACTAAAATTTAGATTGTAATAAAAACGAAAAGTACCTAACACAAGATCGTAGTTGAACTTGAAACCAATTGCAAATGACAAGCAGTATCAAAGTTCAAAGATCTGTTTTTTCTCTGCTTTTTGCCTTACAACAGAAACCAATAAAACCAACAACAAATTCCAACTAATTTTAAAAAGAGAATACAATTATGAAGCGTAATCAAAGGCTTGTGGAGGTTGTGGCTCGTCATCTACGGCCATAGCCGAGGCTGTGGTTCCTTGTGCAGCAGCTGCTGCACCGGTTGCAGGAGAAGCTGTTGAAGTTGGTGCATCGGTCAGGGAGAGAACCTCTGGCTCGTGTTGACGCAAATCTTTGAGAAGAACGAAACCTGATGGCGCTAGCTTCACTGGTACGTATCTGCTGTCTTCAAGTAACTTTATGTATTTCTCTTGAGCTGGGACTACTCGAGCTGGGTTCACTAAAATCTCAAACGCTGGCTCTGGCTCAGCAGCTTTCTTCTCGACTGTTGCTGTGCTATCGACCTGACGGTTCACGGAGACAAGACTTTAAAAACACAGCTGGTCCAAATACACAATAAAGACGAAAGAGACAGAAATCTAGGGATGTTCAGTCCCGATAAACTGAACAGCCAAAAAATACATCTGAAACAAACCTGAAACTAATACCATAACTATTCCAATCTGATCTTAAAACCGTGACTTAGATTAAACCACCCTATAGAATTCATCAACTTGATACTTCAAAATGTATAACGTGTGCACACAAAAAGAAGAGAACATCTGATGTCTAGTGATTATGAGACTAATCAGGCAATCAATCACAGAAGCTACTAGACGAGACTAGAAATTGATAACATTACCTGCATAGAGTCTCCTTCCTTCTCAGTTGATGCTTTTCCTTTTCCAGATCCACTTTCACTGACGGACTTTTCGGCACCGGATGTTTTTTCAGCAATAGCTTTCTGCTCTGCGTCTTTCTTAGCCCTAGCTTTGGCTTTAACTGAGGTTGAGAGAACAGCAGTTGGGAGTTTGACGGCGGTATTGGCTGTAGGAACCGTGGTAGGTTTTGGGTACTCAAACAAAGATGGTTTTGCATGTGACATGAACTCAAACTTTGGGACTTTAAGGTCGTAGTTCAAACCAATGAAAGCGGTTGGTGAGAAGGCCAAACTAATGAAATAGATCAGTGGGTACCAGTACCAAAACTGGCTGAAGACCGCAAGGCCAATAACAGCAGTGACTTTGTCATGTTTGGTCTTAGAGAGCAGTCTTATAGTAACGTTCCTACCACCAGCATCGAGGATACCAGAGGCCAAAATCGCTCCCATCTTGCTCATTGTATCTTCGTGCTTGTCGAGTATGATCTTCTCAAGTTGGCGCCTACAAAACATAATAAAATTCTCAGTCTCCCAAGATATTCTCTGCCTCCCAATGCTGAAGAAAAAAGATTAATACTAACCTAAATGCTCCAGCACGAGAATCGCTTGCTTCACTAATTTGAACCATCACCATGGCCATTGCAATCAAAGCACCTTGACGAACAAAGTCAACAACATCTGATGTAAGTGGCTCCAACAAGGATATGGCTTCGCTGAGGCCAGTGCCTGCACAAGAAATACCCACTGCAAGAGCCGCACCATAGCGAACATGTGGATTGTACGACTCAGAAAGCAGAGATACAATACGGGGAGTCTACAGTTTAAAAAAAAAATCATCAGAATCCATTAGGGAAGGTACGCGAACACAAAAATAATGGAAGCACTAAAGAAATGGAAGTTAGTGGTCGCAAGTAAAGGAACATCAGAAACTGACCTGCTCTGGATCAGAGTACAAGACAAATCCAAGTGCCAGAACAGCGGTTCTCCTAACATCATCACTGACATCAGATACAGCAAAGTGCAGCAATTGTCGAATTGCCTTGTTGTTTGCAGTTCCACTGTAAGCCAATGCCAATGCATACATCCCACCGTAACGAATGATAGGATCCTGATCTCTAGTCATCTGCTCAATTAAGGTATCTGCTCCTTCTTCTCTTCCGTATACCGTAAGAGCTATTCCTAGAGCCAATCCCCTAAAAACGCATTCCAGATGCTGATTAGTGAAAAAACAAAGGCAAGATACCATGCACCCTCTTCACCATAATTTCCTCAAGACTTTACATTACCTGATTATCTTCTCATGCTGTGTCTCATGAGCATAAGCGAGCATCTCACTTGCCTTTTCAGTGGCAGTTCCAACCAATAATAAACCCATGCTGATGCCAGCAGCTTCACCAGCAACTGCACTGTCAGTATAAAGCACGCTTTTGACATCATCATATATCTCTTCATCAGCTGTCCCGAGAGCTGACAAACCAAGACCTAAGCAAGCTCCATGTTGAATGACCTGTATCCATATTTTCCCAATATATATTAATTCTCTTAACAAAGAGGCTGCCATGGAAAATAAGAGGCTATATTTAAGTAAGATATTAATTAATCACCTCAACATTGGTGCTGCGTAGGCTATCACGTAGAAATTGCTTGATTCCTTCACCATGATTAGCATGAATAAGGCCCAGAGCATATAAGGCACCTCCTTCGGAATAAGGACTACCACCACCACCTGCTCCTCCCTGAGGCAAGTATGGAGCCATCAATGACCTACCCTGTTGCAAGTGACCTCTGTGAATAACACCTAATCCCGCTGTAGCACTAAATTTAGCCCAATTGGTTGCCCTGCTTAGCCAATCCTGTCAATTCAAATAAGAAAAAAAATGAAAAGAAAGTTAAATACAGTAACCCACACAGACAGTCAAACTCAAACATACAGAAATATTAGAGTGGAAATATATAATTTACCAAATTCTCTCTAAGGAAAGTGTCCACTGTAGTTCCAGCATGCATAATGGCATTAGCATATATTGTAGCACTGTGGCATACACTGTTTCGCATCTCTACAGACTGTTTAATTGTCTTCAGTATCAGCAGGTCCGATCTACAGAAAGACAAAATTATTAATGGGCCAAATCAGGACTTCCTGGAATAAACAACTTTAGAAGAAATAAAGTATCTTGTTTCAAGATCTCAAAACTTCAACAGACACTTACTTGTTGTGGCTGTAAAGAAACTGAAGTGTCAGCTGAATAGATGTCTCTCCGGATAAAATTCCCTTGATCTTTGTTAATCTCTCAGCATATGTAGCATCAACTGGATCTGTCTCGTGCACAATTGTCTGAGCTGGAGTTTCATCCGCCATCTGAACATCCCCCGAAGGATTCTCATATGGGGCAGTAGTAGTTTCAACAGTCTGAGTTGCTTCTACAGGACGTGTTTTGGGAGCAGGAAGGCCATCTCTAACACTCAAGAGAAAGGCCTGGTGCTCGTTCTCTACAAGATCAAACGCAATTTGCAATGCCAATAAAGCATCATCCTTGCTCGCCGAACGAAGAAGCTTCTCCAATATGATTGCAACACCTTGTGGTTCATCCAAAAACATGAGGCATTGACAAATGCTCAAATAATCAGGAGAAGGCAGCTTCTGGTAGACTTTAACAAGTAAACTAAGCACCTGAAAGAAGAGACAAGGATATGTCATAACCTTTTGAAATGAAGCAAACTAAACAGCCTAGACTACATGGCCAACAAAAAGGAACTTTTATCATCCCGGCATTGACTCATCTTATATAGGTATCAATGAAGAAACAGGACTTTCAGTTACAGCTTAAGAAAGAAAGGACGCTAGCATACATGAGACTGGAAGATGTAACATAAAAACTAAATGATCACGATATCTTCCAGATGAGGCAAAAACTAGACCGTTCTTAACTTCTAATCAATCAATAGAATCAGACCATCAAATTTCTCAGGTCTGAGAACATCAGTCTCACCTCATGTCTATACTCTCTGCGGTTAACAAAGGAATGAGAAACATTGATGCAGTATGATAAAGTTCCCTGAACATTATCACTCTTAGTGATAGCTTCTTCCAACTTATCCAATCTCCGACATTCAATCGCAATGCCCATGGCTTGTTGATACTTCCCATCACTGATGCATCTGCAGATGGAAAACCATGTAAGAACTAGGAACAATTGAAGCACTAAGAAGACAGAGCATTAGATGCATAGGCATTCCATACTTTCCAAGCATTCTTTCGACAATCGCCTCTAGCCTGGGATCAATGTCCACCATCTCATTCGACTCAACTGCCTTTGATCTGAGACTGGCATATTCATCTATTGCTTTGGCTGAAAACATAACAGAAGAATCTAATGAGTATACATTCATTTATACTCGAATAGTCATCAATCATTTATCCTATCATTTTCCAGTATTATACTACTCAAAAAGGCAGAAAACAATATCTGGATGTGCAAACTTCAAGACTATTTTTAAGATAATAAGTCGTGCAAGTTCCATATGCTTTTCTTGCATTGAGTCAAGTTAATATGATAAGCAATTTGTAGTCAACAGTTACTCTAGCTAGAGTCTACAGACAGAGAACAGCATAAAGAGAGTAAACGCAGCAACAAACTTCTTAAAATTCTCACCTAGAAGCGTATGAACATAATCAGAATCCTCCGAAACATCAAATAAGGGCCCAGCTCCAAGGGCATAGGACAACGAATCATTAAGCTCGCCCAAGTAATAGAAAACCTGTAAAAATACAACCAGGGTCATCAACAAAAACATATCTTGTAATACAATCATATAACGTAATTAGAAAAAGGTCCCGCCCCAAACTTCTACCACTATCCACCAGCTCATAAGGAAAAAAATAATCATAATGTGTTCAGAACAACAATTACACATTCCTCCACCAACATATATCAAACATTAACTACAACCAGACACCACTTCAGTTTAAAAATCGCTAAATCGCACCTTAGAGACCAGCAACGCAGCAAGCTGTCTTTGATGCTGATCAAATTCTTCATCTTCATATAAACTCTCACTGCAAACAAAAACAAAAATATCGCTTCAGTCAAGCTATCACGCAGTACAAATCATTAAAGAGATCTAGCAAGTAACAGTATCATAAAACCTACGAATTGTGCCAGGACAGCCTCTACAACTTTAAGTACTACCCCTAGCAAGTAAGATGATGAAGCAAAAAGGAATCCAAGCCTTTACATTACATCAGTGAAAGAGCATTACCATGTCCAGGAAGAAGTTAGATCTTTATGACAGAAAAAACCGCTAGTTGCTAAACTAGAATATCAATTGCACATTCATAATCTACAAAGACCACTACAGAACTTGCTAAAGCTAGTCATACCTAAGAAAACACTTCCCTTTCTTATCCTACCCATTAATTCACATCGCCACAATCCATGCCGACCAAAATATTTGAACTTTAATTCACAAATCGATAAATCCTAAGCACAAAGAGAGCTCAAGCAATCCAAATCCAATAATCTTCTCCCGAATAACCCAGAAATCAAAAACAGATCAAATTGGAAAACAAAACCCTAAATCTCAAAGCGGAAACCACAAAAATAGGGTTTAAGAGAGAATTTACATGATGGGAACACTAGTGGAGATCTCGGGCCAGAATTGGTCAACCAAATTGTTGAGATAAGAGAGGGCATGAAGCTTCAAAGCAGGATGAGGCTCGTTGAGCATTGCTAGTAACCCTCCAGCTGAACTAACCATGGGTGTCGCCATTGATGAAGAACACTAAATCGAAATTTGAAAACCCTAACAGAAAGCAAATCAGATGACGAAAGAATCGAACTTTCGATGAGACCCGTCTTGAATCGAACTACTGGATTTGAAAGGAGTGTTTTTTGAGTTTATGGGACGAAAGAAAAAATAAAAGCAGGGGATTTGTGAAAAGAAAATATTCAGGGACTTGAATGCAAACTACGAATATTTATAGACTTACCGAACAAGTCAGGATATTAGAAACTACCCCGAATGTATAACTTCCTTACGATATAGTCTCAAAGTTTTGTGTTATTTTGTATGGATCCCAATATTGTTTAGATTCACGAAAAAGCCCAATTGCTTTTACAAAATTGATTGGTAGTTTCCTGACCTTGCTATTTGTTTCAGTAATATATTCAACTTTTTAGTACAGTACAATGAGAATGGTGGTAAGAATCATTACTTTTTCTTTTATATGTTTTCAATTTAATATGTAAAATTTATTAATATTATTTTCTAACACTATGAATGGTTGGTTGGTACGCTCCAAACCGGACTAAAATCGGACAAATCCACTATTTTTCTACCATTCACACCCTTATTTGATATATTTCATACTAACTTCGAACCAAGTCCAAACCAATAAAACATATATTAGTATGGAGGGAACAGTAATTCCATACAAAAATATAACTATCTATCTGCTTTTTTTTTTGTTTATTTTAAAAATAGTCTCCATGATACAGTTTTTATCATACCAAATTATTAATGCATATTGTTTAGTATAGAGGGTATGGACCAATCATTTAAAACCTAAATAACAATTTTTTTAAGTGATGGAATAAGATACGATGATCTTAAAAAGTACAACTATTACGTTCTCTGAAACATGTCATCCTCAAAAAAAAAAAATTAAATTAAATTGGTGACCATAGCCTTTTGCTTAATCCGCTTGTTTTTTGAATCGATCATGATGCATCGTGATCGTATGATTGTTATTTAGGCCAAGGTGAAACAATAGTTTCTACCAAACGAATCCGGTCATGCAATATTGCAATTTTCTAATCATCCGTTAAACTACCAACACCAGATAATATATACACAATTTATATATAAGCTTTAGAGAAAGAAGTTAAAAAAGGTCCATAATAAATATGGTAAGTTGGTATGAAGCAGCACCATAATAATTTTGAAAAAAGAATTCTTAGACCATAATAATTAAATTTATTGCACACATCAGTCACCTACCAATCTTGAATGAAAAAAAGGCAGAATTAGAGAGCCACAACCGCAACATTTGCACTGCCCACCTACTCCACCCACCCCAACCGACCAGAAATAGAAAACTATACCAGACCATTGAGCACATCGGTTCAAATATTTGGTACAATGTTTCCAAAATTCGTCAGGTGAATACCATAAGGCCAAAATTGAACAAGGATTAGTTTACAGATTATGTGTGGATAAATAAATTCACATTCCTATTTCACTAAACCGGTTTTCATACCAACCGAAGCTCATAATCCAATTCCTTAGTGAACAAACCAAACTAAACCGGAATTCCAACTGTTTCATCAAATTGGTCCTTAACTCAACAACTCTCTCTCTCTCTCTCGCTCCTTGTATAAAGTTTTTAGCTTTGAATCTCTCTATTTTGTATAAAGCTTTTAGCTTTAAAATCACAGTGTCAGGTTTCTTTTGGTGGGTCTATTCTCTAGTAGACAAAAGAATCAAAACAAACAATGGGAGACGAAGCAAAGATCTTCACACTTTCACAAGTTTCAGAGCATAATCAACCTCAGGACTGTTGGCTTGTCATCAATGGAAAGGTTCTTTCTTCTTTCTCCTTGTTCTCACCCTCTCAAATAAGAGATCTCGTGCTTTTTAAAAATGCCACCTTTTTTGTGTTTGCATGAGATTAAGCTTTTGAAGTCTTTAGATTTGTATGTCGGAATGATATGTTTTTTAGATGGGAAGAGTGGAAAAAGTTTGTAGCTATTAAACATATGCTAAAGATTTTAGTTCTATTGATCTATTTATTAATTGAAAAGTTTCAAGTTTGGAATTGAAGATGGAGAAATGTAGACATAGCTCTTCTTTTCCTATAGAGTACTTATACTTAAACCAAACAAATATGTTTGATTTCTTATACACTGACCTCTCTTGCCTCTTGGAATGGATTACTGACACGTGTCGATCACTATTTTCCATTGAAGCTTGATCATTTTGGTTTGTAATGATTAAACTTGTTAAGGAATCTGTTAGATACACCCTTGAGCCTCCCTTGATAGTGAAATTGTATCTTGTTTTCCTCATTGATTGGTTTGTGAGATCAGTAGCATATAAGAAAGTTTGATACTTTCAACCTGTTGGTATGTATGTTCCATGAGTAGCTTCTGTTTCTTTTCATTTTTTCGGAGTTTTAACTATATACATTGAAAAAATCCTTTATTATGTTCAGAAACCTCCAAATCTACCTTTAGGCATGGTTGCTGAGAGTACATTGTTTCAAGTATCCCTCCCTCTTTCTGTTCCTACTGTTTGCTTATTCGAGTTATATGCACACGGACACATCGCCATTACCATTTCTTGTATCTTATATTAGAATCATAAGCCTTATAAGTTCATTATTGTTTTAAACTTCTTGTTTTAACTAGAAATCTTCAAACATTTGCTAAAATGCAGGTGTACAATGTGACCAAATTCCTTGAAGACCATCCCGGTGGGGATGATGTTCTCTTGTCTTCAACAGGTCTGTATAAACACACACTATCACCCTGCTCTCCCAGCGCTTGATTCTTAAACGCCGAATTCACTTAGTGGTGGAGTATGTTTTGATCCTTCTACTCTTTTCAGGTAAGGATGCAACGGATGATTTTGAGGACGTGGGTCACAGCGAAAGCGCAAGAGAGATGATGGAGCAGTACTACGTAGGCGAGATTGATAAGACAACAATCCCAAAGAAAGTCAAATACACACCTCCTAAACAGCCTCACTACAATCAAGACAAGACCTCTGAGTTCATTATCAAGATCCTCCAGTTCCTCGTACCCCTTGCCATTCTCGGTTTAGCAGTCGGGATTCGCATATACACCAAATCAGGGTAGGCTTCGCCTTTTTTCTGAGCATTACTACCATATATCTTAAATATATAGAGAGAAAGATTTAAGTCTTTTGAAAAGACAAATCTCAAAGCCCTCTCCCTTTGTTCTTGTCTCTGTTTCCCATATTTTGTTGTTTGAATGTGTTTTCTTGGACAATTTCTTTAATATTATGATGTAACGGCATATGAAGTACAGTCTTGTTGGTGGTTTTGTTTTGCCTCATGCAGCTAATGACATCTCTCATCTATAATGAAACCGAAGTTATGACTTATGAGCTGTTTTGAAAGTCTAATTTAGTATTGTTTGAGATCATACAATCTTTAGATAAAAAAATGTAGCCGAGAGAAGTATCTAAGCAAGGGTATGATCTTAGTAGTAACTTGAGAGCACGCTTAAACAACTTTGCAAAAAAGGAGAAACAACAAAAACAACAGATTACGAATTCCGAAGAGAAAGAGACGTTTTAAATTTGGCAGTTACTTGATAGAGTGTGTGGCAGTTAGTGACTTGAGAGCTCACTAAACCATATCCCAACACGAAGAATCAAAAAACACCTTCTGCAACCGTGGGACCCTTCCTTTGTACCTCTTTACACCGCTTTGGCCGCAACTCGCAACCACAGACACAAAGTTCGATACTTGTAACTTCGAGAGCAATAAATTTCATATTTAAGCTGCATTGGATTGGACTGTATTCTGTGGCAAGTTGACAACTGTAGACTGTTCCAAAACGTTGTCGTGTGTAGGCTCAAATCAATACAAATCACAAAACGAATCTTGTGACAAGTAAAAACGCGACGAAGTTTGCGATGATTGATCAAAAAAAGACGATCACCATACTAATGATGATCATCATGATATGTAGTGGGCACGAATTACAAATTTACGATTATATAGTGGGCACAAAATTCACAGAAGTGGAAAGTACAATGGACTCACCACAAGAGAGAGAGAAAAAGAGAAAGAGAATCTTTTTTCGAACACTTTTGCTCTTTCTTATGTATTTCCCCATTTTCCGACGCTTTTCATCAGAGACAGAGAGAGAGAGAGAGAGAGATTGGGAGAGAGCTGTGAAGAGAGAGAGAAATCAGAGTTAGGGTTGAGAAGATGAGTGCTCTGTGGGGTCTTTCGTCTCTTCTCTCTCTCTGTCTCTTTTTTTTTTTATTTTTTTTTTCTCTCTTTTTTTTTTGTGTGTGTTTTGAAAAAAGAAATATTTAATATTTTTTTCAGGTGGCTGCTTCTTCACTACTGTGAGTAATGTACACTGTACTTTGCTTATTTATTTCTTTTTAATTACTTTTATTATTTTCGGAAAATTTTATAATTTAGAACTTGAGTGTAATCATTTAGATATTTATAAATAGAAATGATGACGTATTTTGTTGTTATTTATTATAATAATGTTAAAAAAAATTGAGTTAGTTCGGTTCAAATATGTGTCACAAGTCACACAACGTTAAGAAAGATGGAACGGTTACGCAACCTAAAATTAATACGAGGATCGTCATTTCAGTGTAGGTTTAAAACGTTTTAATTCTAATTTGGAAGGTCAACTTCTACTTCTAGTGCTTATTAGACTTACCAACTTTCACAAAGTTAATTAATTGTTTTCTGCTAATTGCATTTGCGTGGATTGGATNTGTCTTTTTTTTTTTTTTTTTTTTTTTTGTTTTCTTTTGTCGGCTAATTGTAGCTTAAGATAGTGATATACAACTAGCATTTGGTATGAAATTATGAATACCAAATTAATTGAATTTAAATGAATACAAGACTTTCGGAACAGAGAATTAGATTGATCTTCTTTGGGATTTGATATTGAGAATCTTCTTGACTCCTAGATTAAAGATGGAATATCAAAGTTCAAGCAGTTCCGAAAAATATGAATAAGAGTAGGAGGAGTCTAGGAGATATCTTATTATCGTGTAAAGGTTTGAGTAGGTAATATTGATTGAGAAACTAAAGATAGATTAAGTTAATGTTTCATTCAACCACTCTACTGTTACACACAAAAAAAATAAACAAAACGAAATAAGTTCATGTCCAAGAAAAAAAAAGTACATTTATTTTTGTTTTTCAAGTTAAGACGTGTTTGTATATTGTAAAACAGACACAAACGTAACCGTGCTTTTTACTTCTGCTTCTGTTTCACATTTCCGTTTACGGTTTCATCTTATAGTATAAAATAGAAATGTGAGTTTTTTTCTTTCTTAAAACAACTCTATATTTCGAAAATGTTAAAAGTTCAGTAAACAAATAACCCTTTGAGATAAAAGATAAAGTTCCTAATTAAAGCCTAAGCAGGTAAAACTCATCCTTAATCCCCGAAGTTCTAATTTACTTGGTAATGGTATAGTTTCGATATGTATGTTAAGAGCTTTGTTGTATTCATCATCTTAAAGTAAAGTGTAATTATAAGCTAATCGTAGAGAGCCAGAGACCTTAGAATAAGCATTTAGTTGAGTGTAAGAAAAGAAATTATTCAACAATTTAGTCGGTTTAGGAGAATACTTACATCTCTCTCTTACTCCCTCTGAACACTACTAAAAGATCACAGCAACAAAGAAAAGAGAAATCCCAAAATAAGTAGGATCTTATAGCCAAGGTTCGAATTATCACAAGTCCTTTTTTTTTTTTGTCATAAACAAACCCATTCAAAAAAAAAAAAAAAAAACTCAACTTATTGGCGTAAATATTAAAGAAAGAATTAGACTCAAAAAAAGTCCTGAGCTCTCTCGTATTTTTCTTTTTTCTTTTTCGAGAACATCGAAATAATTCTACTTCCAAATCTTTACGGATTTGTCATGACTTGCAGACGCCATCATTCCCGTCGAATGCGACTGAGCCAAGGCAGAGATCACACACTCGTGAGCCGCTATCGTCATACATTTGTTCTCCATTGTGTTCCACAGCTCCAGTGTCTGTCACAAGATTCGTTTTACCAAAGTCAAATCAATTGAGAGGTAAAACTCATATCATCACGCAGGTGAACATAGAGACTACTGGATATTCTATGACACAGATTGGTGTTGTTCATGGGGACATAGATTACTATACCTGGTAGCCACCAACGACCAAGAGATTGGGAAAGCTAGGGTGAAAAACAACAGAGTGGAACTTGTTTCCACTGTTACAAAGCTCGTGGATGCAATCTGCTGAACTCAGTGACCATATTTTTACAGCGTCTTCACTAACAGAAGCTACCAAATCACCGTTTGGGCTCCAACAAACAGAATGTACATTTGTGGAATGTCCCTGACAGATCAAAAGTAATAAAACCATGAGATACAAAAAGAATTAAGATTGATGGAGTCTATGAGTAACAATGATGGTTAACAATATGCCCAAAGGCATCCAACAAGAAAACACACTAGTCTTGGAAGATTCAAAGTATTGAAAGTAGAAAACAAAGTATTTTATGTGGATTACCCCAGGGGAAATCAAAATCATCAAAAATATAATCTTCAGCTGTACCTTAAACATGTGGATCCGTTTGTTATTATTTTCAACATCAAAAATTGACACAATATTCTCGGATGCTGCAGCCAACAATTGTCCTGTTCTTGGCTGGAACCGTACTTGCGTGCTAGCCCCCTGTGCTTTGAAAATTTAACGATTTAGCAAACAGAGTTTCAATTCGCAGAGAAACCATACAAAGGATCAGGGGCTTGCCTTTGTAGCACGAACACAAGAAGCGTTGATGTCCCAAAAACGAATATCATTGTTACTATCACAAGAGCATAAAAGCTCGGTTTTCTTAGGATGAAAATCAAGGGACATAACAGGTGCAGCATGACCCGAAATTGTTCGTAGGAAGTAACCAGGCTGCACAAATTGGTAATTGTTAGTCACAGCTGAACACGAAAAAAGGTAACAAATATAAAGAGACATATATTATTATTATACATCAGAAGCATCCCAGATCTTGATAGTTTTGTCAAATGATGACGTTGCCAGCTGAGTTGAATTAGGTCTGAACCGAACATCTGTGATGATATGACCATGTTCTTCCGGCGTGCTCTCAACATGTAGTGTTTCCATGTTCCAAATAAATACCTACTGACAAAAAGAAATTTGCATCCACATTAACTGTTTTTAACCAAACGAAAAGTTACCAATTCTATAAATGTTTTAGGGTCATACAGGTTTATAAGCAAACCGCATCTCCGAAATTAAGATGCTGCACCTTTTTATCATGTCCAGCGCTAGCCAACAATTTCCCATCAGAAGAGAAGTTACAGCATATGACCTTACTGGCACTTTTTCTTATAGAACTAACCTCATTGAAACTGAAAGCTGACACTAGAAAGAGGAACCTGTTAGTATATATATATCAACTACAAGTGGCCTGTTTATCATTGGGGGGTTAGAATACCTTTTGAAGTTTCGGTATGCTCAGAAGGGTTCCGCTTTAGGGTGCCAAACAAGCTTCCACCATCTCCATCATCTTGGGACAAAAATGATTCTACGTTATCTTCTAGGGCTCCCACATCTCCAAACTGTTCCATGTCATCCTGCAGCTATTAATTCTTATCATAAGAAAACTGAAAGAAACACGGCGCCATAGTCTATGCAAAATATACATAAGCCGCTAAGAAATTTCTTTCACACAACACAACTGCATGCTGCAGCCAGATGTTATTAGAACAAAACTAGATTGTTGATATCATTCTTCTAAGAAATTAAGAAACATACCAGTTGATTTGCTGATGATGCGAGACCACCAATCCCATCAGAACCATACATCATTGGTCCTTTTGGCATGCTATTCACATGGTGCATGTTACCAGTTATAGCAACTCCATCAACAGGGGTATGTGTTGAAGGAGTCGACGGCTGCGAGTTGGATGGGCCAACTGTGTTTCCTGTCCCTGTACTGTTAGCAGGACCAGAAGAGGAAGGCCCTTTTCTTTTGCGGTTGTTCTATCGAAGACACAAAAATGAAGTTGTGGCTCAATCATCTTAGACAATGAAGAATATATTAAGTTGGTTCAAACCACATGACTGAAGGGGGTCTAAGACTTGTGGGGTTGGATCCACAAATTAGTACCTGTTGTGATTGCTGGGATAGTAAGTGATCTTGTTGCTGGGAAGAAGATTGTTGTACTGGAGGCATGCTGATATGCTATAGACCAACGGATAAACAACAGAAAAATGGAATCAGAAAAAACATTTGACTGATAAAAATGTTAGCAGTGAAGTCCTCACGTTTGGCAGTAAACAGATAAGTTTTCTCGATTGATGGGAGCAAGTGATTAACAAGAAGAAACAAAATTCTGATCCCTACATAGATCTACATTATGATAACACAAACACATTTATCTTACAGATTCTCAAATGAAAAGTAACAGCAGTTACACGATACCCAAAAGAGTAAATTTTGAAGCATATAACAGGCGAGCAAGTATCGGAAATGATCCAACTTCACCATCTAACCGAACAAAGAAAATTTGAGATGTTTAATGTGGAACGTTCTCTCTGCTACCCGAAAAAGATGATAGAATGCCACTGCATCTAACAGGGATATGCATTTTTTGGTGATTTGAGAAGAAGTCTCACCTTTGACGAACTTGATTGCATTGGGGACCCTATAGATCCATCATTTGCAATTTGTTGTCCATCTTTCGGATTTAGGTTTCCTCTAGGTAATCCTGTAAACCTTCGAGGGTCCATGTCACCATACATGGGTGAATTAGTCATATTTCCTTGCGCTTGAACCTGAGCCAAGATCTGTTGTTGTTGTTGCTGCTGCGGCGAGAGCTGAAATTGACTTTGATTTTGTAGAAAAGATTTCTGAACCTGAGGCCCACCTAAACCTGGTCGAATTTGCTCGATGCCCTGTCACATTTGTCAAGAAACTTAGCAAAATCTGAGCTTGTAATGACAAACAAATAAATTCAGAGAAGAAACACAGTGACTTACAGTTAATGGCCACCCCTTCAAAGGTAGACCACTCACTCCAGGGTTTAATTCTTCACAAGGGAAAAACACAACAGCATAAGAATTGATCTAACAAATTGTAAGCAAAAGGTTCTCATGAGGCCATTAGCATATCACACCCACTGTAATTTATCATAACTTTTCACATAAGGGATACGTTAATTTTGGAGTCCACAGTCAAATTGAAGGCATGCTACCAGTATTGACCAAAATTATCTTTTAGGTGAGCATATACTCCAGTATGCATTACACTGATAAATTTACCTGCACCCCCCATCCCAGGCTTTGATTGCAGAATTCCCTGGCCATACACTGTAGAAGGATCCACTGGCAGTTGTCTCGGAGATGTACCCAGATTGACTTCACTTTTGATTTCCTGCACGTACAAGAGATTCAGATGCACACCCAAAATATATGATCGGAGACTTGTCTGCTAGAAGATTTGAACAGTCATAAAGTAAGGTGCTCAAGTAGTAGTTACAGTGGGTTGCTGAGTACGCGACTGAATTTGCTGCAGCGCTGCCGAAACACCTCCTTGATGATTGCCTTGGACCATCTGACTGTTTTTACAGAATGAGAAGGGGTCAACGGTGTGAGGACAGGAAAAACGACAGCAAAAAAAAAAAAGCTGAGCCAATTTACCCATGATGGTTTGTAGCTGATTTAAGAAGGGCCATCCTTGCATCAAGGTGGGGTTGGGATGTCTCAGAGTTCATTGGATTTGGTTGCTTCATACGTTCCTCGTACATTTTTGCAGCCAAAGCACTAGCATTTGACTGTCCAATCATCCCTTCAGAACCAATAGCATTCATTGGACCCCCAAGAGAAGGGTGATTAGGTTCTCTACGTTGCATATGAGCTTGTCGCATTAACTGAAGTTGCTGAATTTGCATTTGCTGCTCCTTCGCTTTACCTTGTTGTGCCTAAAATTCCAGAGCCACTGGTCAGTTATTAAAGTGGAAACTAAAGGGTAATAAACAAAAAAAAGAAGAGCATATCTCCCTTGATGGGAGTAGGAAGCCACCTCAATATAAGCAGCAGCAGGCTCTGAATGTTTCTCATTTGTCCTTGCAATGAAGATATCCCAGAACACAGACCACCACTCAAAAAGAAACCCTCCAGGTGCATCAATTGCTACATCATCATTCACACAGCAACAATCCAAAGAGTTAATCAGTAACTTAGCCTAGATTGACAGAAGAACAAAGAAAACAATAACATAACAAAAAACTCAAAATGAAGTAAGGATTTTTAAGTGGAACAAGAAAGAAATATTATTACCAACTGGATCAGGTGAAACCTTCCCTTCAGTCATAAACGACTTTGCAGTATTGTGAAGTTTCTTCTTCACCAAATAATCATATATATAAACGTCAAGCCTACAAAAACCCAAACACATGAAAGTAAGAAGAACAAAAAAAAAAAAACAAGAAATCTGGGAATTGAACAAAATAAGCTCTAATTAAAACACACAAAAATCGCTTACATCTTGTCAGCTTCCCAATTACTCTGCGCCATAGCTTCAGCCCAATATCTCGAGCTATATATAAGTAAGAATACAAAAATTGAGTCAAATTTTTTCAATCCAAAAAGCAAATAAAAATGATCTGAACTCAGAATTTTTCGATAGTTTCAATAAACAAAACAAACCTGAAAAAGCCCAAAACAAACAAAAGCAAAGCAGATTCCAGGTAGATCAGAGAACCCTAATTCGATCTTCAAATTTTCCAGTAACTTCAAAGATCAAGCATTGCTACTACTACTACAACATACAAATAAAATAAAAAAATCAATCAATCAGGTTTAAATTACTTGTAAGCGAACACGACTACTACTACTTTGGGAAAATTCGTCGAATTGATAAAAGAACGTAATCGAATTCATACATGACGGATCACAATTCAAAAAAAAAAAAAAAAGGATTCTAGGGTTCTTGAGAGATTACAGTGAATTGTTGTAATCAGCTGTAACTTAAGAGTAAATCGATCATGAAACAGCTGGAAGAGAGAGAGAGAGAGAGAGAGAGAAAGAGATCAGAATCAGATTGAGAAGAGTTTCGTAAAAGAGATCAGAGAATACTTAAAAAAAAAAATGAATGTTAAAAAAAAAAACTTCTATGTTTGGTTTGATGCTTTTAGGATACCATGAATAAAAATGTTTATTAACGGGCCTCAATATTTGTGTTTAAATGGGCTTATTATTGGGCCTTTAGTTGACTTCATCCTAAAGTCAACTCGAAGACGGGGCTGAAATAAAACAAAATTATTGTTTGAAAGTTGAAACCGTCAATGTAGTTAGAAGAAAGTTAAAGAAGCTGTTGGGGACACTCAAATTTTATGTAGCATTTATGGAGTAAGAATAGAATAATAACAACACATTTTAGAACAAGTCCCGAGCTTAGTAAACTAATGACGATTATTATAAAGATCACATGGTATGGTAGGACGACAAAACAAAATGGTCCATATTCCATATACTTATATAGACTCATGCATCAATAATACACATCATTCCACCGTCTTTAATCTATCTAGTTATTGCTCTATAAGAAGGTCAATAATATATATGTACACTTACAGACCGCCATATTTTATCTTTTAGCTAGTTATAGCTTTATTAGAAGTTCAACAAGAAAACTTGCGCGAAATACTAGTTAAATCTTTGTATATTGCGGTGAGATTCGAACTTATATAAACCGATCAACTGGATATGTTTTACGAATCTTATCCAAAATGCTAAGAGCGAGAGAGAGACAGAGAGAGAAAAAAAAAACTAATTATAACTTGTGGTCGGTAACCAAAAGATTGCATATTCTCAATAGAACCAATCCAAAATTTTAGAAAACAATGCATAGCATAATAGTCTATTTTGGCAGAATTTTTGTTACTAAATCATAATTAGAAATGAACAAATCCACACTTAAAAGTGCTTTAGAGTCTTCAAGGTATTTCTTAAATTTCTTCTAGACCAAAATTAAATCAGTTGTTTTTGAAGTTGAGTTTAAATTAAGTTTTAGTCCCAACTATTATTCTAACAGCCAAAACAAACCAAATTTTAAACAAAAATCTACATTCACAGGCTCACATGCTTAAAACCGATCATCAACCTCAAACTTTATTTTTTTTCTGAAAATGTGTAGATGATGCATGTAACATATAAGCCTATCTGTTTTTCTATCTTTGTTAGTTTGGAGAGTGAAAGGTTTAATAATATGTGTTTGGTTTGAACCATTTAATGGCACAATAAATGAGATCACTACCTTTTCTCACTTAATGTGATCACATTTTCAGGGTTTGAATAATGCAAAATAGCCCTTATAGATCATTTTTTTTTTTATAATGACACAATTTATTCATTTAGTGTTGGAACGTACGTCTTATATTTTTAATACACGAAAAAGAAGATATATACACTATATATTTTCCTCTCTTTTTGCTCTACAAATCCATGAAAATCTTCAATTTCAGGTTTTACCACCCCCCAAAACTTTTTTTAAATAGAAACCGTGATATACCAATTCACTTTATGTGCACATGCATATAATCACATATATATACTACTCCCTCCGTTTTAATTTAATTGTCGTTCTGGGACTTAATTTTTGTTTCATAATACTTGTCGTTTTAGATTTTCAATGCAGATGTTTGGTGAATATTTTTGCTGTTTTAAAGTTTTAAGTTTTAACCAATCAAAAAATTATGAAATATATTAATAAAGGGCAAAACATAAAATTTAATACTTTTCTTAATTTGTTAATTTGTGTATAAAAACTTTAAACGACAATTAAAAAAAACTAGAGGGAGTATTTATTTCTTCAATATTTCAAATGCAATTGAATTCGTTTCCTTGTTGTGTTGGATGAGATCAACTGGGCAGTTGGCAGACATAAATAAATTGTCCAATGACAGGTTGGACCTCATTTAATTGTATACTCAACCAATTATTTTCTCTTTTTATTCACAGGTTGAGCCGTCCGGTTCAATCGATGCCGGTTTCCTAGTTTTCCTCACGGTGATACTTAAACCAAGCATTTCAACTCTGAATGCATAAATGTTTATTGACATTAGTCTACATTTCACAACATTCGTTAAGATATCAGATCTTTAAATAGTTAGACTACAACATATGCACAATTTGTCAATTTTAAAAGTAGCATATATGTATTATGGAGAGAAACGACTAACGAAACCAGAGTTGATAAGAATTAAACTTAATTTACAAAATAAAAGAAGCAAAACCGGTTTAAGTATGTATGCACTCACGAGTGGACGATATGTCTATAAATACAAGCCAAGACTAAGCTTCACTGACACAACTGTCTTCTCTCTTACATGTCCACCATATAAAACTCGTTGGAATTAACTACTCTTAGTTATGGGTTTAACTTCCCGTAAGGCGTGTGTGTTTATCTTTGTACTCGCTCTAGTTGCCGAATTTGCGTTCGGACATGTTGAGGTTAACGACGACAAACACTTTTTCCACAAACCTCGCCCATTCCTACACAAACCTCGTCCATTCTTCCACAAACATGGCATTTACAAGAAGGGTTATGGTAAGGGTTTGGGCGGCGGAGGCGGTCTAGGAGGTGGAGGCGGAGGTGGTCTAGGAGGCGGTGGCGGTCTAGGAGGCGGTGGTGGTTTGGGTGGAGGAGGCAGTTTAGGCGGTGGAGGCGGTCTAGGCGGAGGTGGCGGTGGTGGTTTGGGAGGAGGAGGAGGATATGGCGGTGGTGCTGGAGGAGGATACGGTGGTGGTGCTGGAGGAGGACTTGGAGGCGGTGGTGGTGCTGGAGGAGGAGGAGGATTTGGTGGTGGTGGCGGAGGAGGATTCGGCGGTGGAGCCGGTGGTGGATTTGGTAAAGGCATTGGCGGTGGGGGAGGACTTGGAGGAGGTTATGGTGGTGGTGGCCATCACTGATGAGGCTCATGCTCATGCATTCGTACGTTGCTATATTATTTAATTAAATGAAGAATTAATGATAATTGATTATTACAAAATAAAATGATACATTAGCAATTGTGTATGTCGTTCTTTTTATTTTGAGTCTCATTGTATGCTGATTCCGTATGTTCTGCTTTGGTTGGTTAATAAAATGGTTAAAGCCAGATTACAAGGATATTTAAGTAGTAGACAGAAAGGGTAAACGATTTTATTACTCTAGCTAGATTAACTATATAACTTACACTTAAAACAAAAAAAAACTATAACTTAGACTCGTTTTAACTTGTTGAATTTTTATGTGATACAAAAGTTTGCTGTCTGTCTCAAAAGTTTCGCAATTGTATCAACCACTCAGTTAATAAGTGATTGTTTTATGTTTACTCTCATATTTCCAATACAAATCTTATACGTACTCTGAAGAGACTTGTCAATAAAATGATCTTACAAGACTTGTTAAATTTTATATATACTTGCTTACGACTATCAATCACGATGTGTTTTTAATTTTATTTGATCCAATCCAAAGTTCAAAACACATTACATGAGTATGTCTTATCTCAAATTCAGTTTCTACAATGCAAAACTTTTGAGTAGCAAACTCTTGTATCACATAAAATTTAACAAATTAAAATGGATAGCATGCTTAAGGTTAATAAATAAGGAATTCGAACCAATTATGTAGGTGTTAATCCGCGTGCTTTTTACTTGGCAAGTATCTTCTCATAAACTGTAATCTTCTCGGCTTTTTCCCATCGTTGCTCTCGACAATAAGGCCGTCTCCAACCATTGCACAAAAGTCTTCGATCCACAAGCTGACAAACGTATCCAATGTGTTTGTCGTTATGCTACGTTTATTTCTGTAATTTTGAACATATGTGAAAAGTTTCATACTCATACAATTCCAGTTCCAAGCTATATATACGTCGAAATTTCAATCAGCGTGGAATACACTTCATGATTTGAGTGGCACGTAGCTGTTTAACAATACTTTTCTTCAAGCCCGAATACAAAGACTTCACATAGCTCTAATTCTAATACTTCGACAAACCTATCCTATGTGTTTTTGGGCTACATTTATTTTTGTAATCTTGAACATATATATGTGATTGACATTATATGTCAACGGAATGGTTCCAATCCCAAGTTATACGTTAAGAGATTTTTAAGTAACGTAGAAATCACTTCAGGATTTAAGTGGCTTAACCATTCTTTTGTAATACTATCCCGAATACATGAGTCATAGACTTCACGTAGCTTTAACTTTTTTTTAGTCAAATTGTTGTGCTCCAGTGCAAAAACCACATATCTGTATTTATACCCATCTTCTCTCTCACATTTCTTAATCCAAAATCATTCTTCTAAAAAATATTTCATTACAACGATGTCGAAGTGGCTTTTGCATTTGCATTTTCTTTCGCTACTTTTACTCTGTTGCGTCTCCCATGCAAGCATTTTTACTTTAAAAATTCGTTTTACTGGTATTGTGGCCTGTCGTCCCCACCAGATTCAAGCTTTTACACAGTTCTTGAACGAGTTTGACACCCGTGGCTGCAACCACAATGACCACTTTAATGGAGTTTGGTGCGATAACTCGACGGGTGCCATCACAGTGCTACAGCTAAGGGACTGTCTCCGTGGAACTCTGAAGCCCAGCAGCAGCCTATTCGGGTTTCATCAGCTTCGTTACATTGATCTCCACAAAAATAACTTTACCTCCTCTTCACTCCCTTCCGAGTTTGGAAATCTCAAAAGATTAGAGGGTTTGTTTCTTTCCTCTAATGGCATCCTCGGCCAAGTTCCTTCCTCATTCAATAACCTAAGCATGCTTTCTCAATTAGACATTTCCTATAACAAGCTCACTGGTGATTTCCCACTTGTGCGGAGTCTAAGCAAGCTCGCTGTTTTAGACCTTTCATATAACCACTTATCCGGAACTCTCAATCCCAACAGTAGTCTCTTTGACTTGTACCACCTACGTTACCTTGACCTCTCTTTCAACAACTTTAGTTCCTCACTCCCTTCCAAATTTGGCAACCTCCACAGATTAGAGTACTTGTTTCTTTCCTCTAATGGGTTTTCTGGTCAAGTTCCTTCCACAATTAGTAACCTGACCCGGTTAACTAACTTGCAGCTTGACCAAAACAAGCTCAATAGTAGTTTCCCACTTGTACAGAATTTAACCAACCTCTCCGCAATAGACCTTTCAAATAATAATTTTTTTGGAGTCATTCCTTCTTCTCTCCTCACTCTACCTTTCTTATCAAAACTTTATTTGCGTGGAAACAATCTTGCTGGTTCATGTACCTTGGGGTTAACCATTTTGAAGGAAAAATCCTAGAGTCTATCTCAAAGCTCACCAATCTTATGTATCTTGACCTTTCTTTCCTAAACACAAGCTACCCAATAGACTTAAACCTCGTCTCCTCCCTAAAATATTTGAAGTCTCTCGATCTTTCCGGCAACAGTATATCTGCGGACAGTTTAAGTTCAGATTCATACATCCCGTTGACCCTGGAAATGTTGGCCTTGGCGTACTGCGATATCAAGGAGTTCCCGAGCATCTTAAGGACCCTTAAGAAGTTGGAGTATATAGACATATCCAGCAATAGACTGGAAGGGAAATTCCCTGAGTGGTTATGGAGCCTTCCTCGTCTGAGGTCAATGGTCCTTCGAAATAATTCTTTTACAGGTTTCCAAGGTTCGGCAGAAAGATTAGTAAATTCATCAGTGAGGTTATTATTTCTGGATTCAAACAAGTTTGAAGGAGCCTTTCCTAATCTACCACTCTTTATCAAAGTCATCAATGCGGGCAGAAATAATTTTACTGGTCCGATACCTCATTCAATATGCAACAAAAGCTCTCTCACTGATATTAATCTATCTTATAACAACTTTACTGGTCCCATTCCTCAATGTTTGAGTAATTTGGAACTTGTGTATCTCCGGAACAACAACCTCGAAGGAAGTATCCCCGATGTGTTTCGTGTCGGTGCCTCTCTACGGACACTCGATGTTAGCTATAATGAATTAACAGGGAAGCTTCCAAGGTCTCTTTTGAATTGCTCATCTCTTAAGTTTCTAAGCGTTAGAAACAACAAAATTGAAGACACGTTTCCGTTCTGGCTCAAAGCTTTACCGAATTTGCAAGTCCTTACCCTTCAATCAAACAGATTTTGTGGTGCTATATCTCCTCCTCGTCAAGGCCCTCTCGGGTTTCCTGAGCTGCGGATATTTGAGATATCTGATTACTTTGTGAATTGGAAAGCATCATCAAGCCCAATGAATGAGTATGGGGGTTTATATATGGCATACGAGACGGTTTTCTACGAACAAGTCGCCTATGGGTATATGTATATGGATTATATGGATTTACAATACAAAGGTTTACACATGGAGCAAGCGAATGTTCTCACTTCCTTTGCCACCATTGATTTCTCTGGGAACAGACTGGAAGGACAGATTCCTGAATCTATTGGTCTTTTGAAGGCACTGATTGCGCTCAACCTATCGAACAACGCCTTCTCAGGCCATATTCCTCTGTCTGTGGCCAATCTTAAGGAGCTCGAGTCACTAGACATGTCAAGAAACCAACTCTCGGGGACTATTCCTAATGGACTCGGGAGCCTCTCGTTTTTGGCGTTCATAAATGTCTCATAACCAACTCAAGGGTGAAATACCACAAGGTACACAGATTACTGGGCAAGCTAAATCCTCCTTTGAAGGGAATGCAGGGCTTTGTGGTCTCCCTCTGGATGACACTTGCTTCAGCACTAGTGCACCTCCGTTGCAACACCATGAGCAAGAAGACGATAAAGAAGAAGAAGAAGTGTTGAACTGGAAAGCAGTGGCAATAGGGTACGGGTCTGGAGTGTTGCTTGGATTGGTAATAGCACAAGTCATTGCTTCATACAAGCCGGAGTGGCTCGCCAAGATGTTTTGTCTAAATAAACGCAAAAACCGTTAGGACTATTTCGTTTTTTAGTTTTATCCTTTGGTTGTCTGTCAAGTTTTTGTTGGTCTTGTAATTAAAGTTTCTTTTGTGTTTGTTTTATCTTTGTCAGATGCTTTGTTCTATTTGTTTTAATGGCGAATTTTCTGTTTACGTGTGGTTTGTTACACCAACTCTAGCTAAGTAATAAAAATGTCTTTTGATGTAAAAAAAAAGAAATTAAAAAAATGTGATTTTGAATAATAATATATGCATCATATTAACTCACAAACGTCTGTGCATGGCACTATCAGATTTATCCTCCGTGTTAATTTGTTTTCACACCGTAGATAATATATACATAGGTCAATTAATTTAGTTAGCATCATCAAAGAAACAATAATTAGGAGACTGAAAGAAACAGCACAAACTCAACAGTAGATCTTTGATTAGAAATTAAAGAATTTCAGGTCATCACCACGAGCACAAAGACCTAATGTACATATACAAACCCCAACAGCGTGATTAATTCTGGTAAATGGTTCTATTTGAAAGAGTTTGATCACAATTTAAATCTTACCCTCTTAATTAGAAGTTTTGTCTTGTCTTAATATTTTCTTGAATAGCTTAAAGAGGCCCGTAGACTATGCCATAAGTCACCAGTCAAGTCAGCCCACAAAACTGAACACAAAATCCTCGAAACTCCCACTCCTTACCTTACTCACACGGTACGTGTGTGACACGTCTATGGTCAAATATCAATCGGTAAGTAACTTATGCTCCAAAATTTGCGGTAAATGTGTTTATCCTCCTGTAGTTGGAGAATTTTGATAAAGAAATCTGAAAAGAAAAAAAATCATCTCGATCATGTTTTTATTTAATTATTTTGCTTAGCATAACGTTTTTTTGTTCCGTTTATAGCGATCTTTTGTTACCTAAACCACAACGTGATCACTTTACCGATACACAAACAAGACAAAACAATGACAGTTCTTAAATCAATCACTATAAGAGCTACCTATATACGTCTCCGATCCACAAGCTGACAAATGTATCCACGTGTTTTTCGTTATATTAATTAGTTTATTTGTGTAATATGAACACATGTGAGGAGCTTTGACCTGATTAATTCCAATTACAGACTATACGTTTATTTCTGTAATATGAACACATGTTAGCTATTTAGCGGTTATTTTCTTCAAGGTCGATCCAATACGAAGACTTCACTGTCATAGCTCTAACTTCTTCTAAGTCGAGTTGTGCTAAAATGCAATACTAAATATCTTTATTTATACCAATCACTTCTCTCTCACTTTTCTTAAACCAAAATATTTCTTCTTAAGAATATTTCATGACGACCATGTCAGAATTGCATTTTTTTATCTCGCTAATCTTTCTCTGTTGTGTCTCCCCTTCAATTTTATCCACTTTAAATAATCTTGATGGTCTTGTTTCTTGCCGTCCCCACCAAATTGAAGCCTTTACGCAGTTCAAGAACGAGTTTGACACCCGTGGTTGCAACCATAGTGACCCCTCTAATAGCGTCTGGTGCGATAGGTCGACGGGTGCGGTCACGAAGCTACGACTCAGAGCCTGTCTCAGTGGAACTCTGAAGCCCAACAGTAGCCTCTTCCGGTTTCATCAGCTTCGTTTTCTTGATCTCTCTAACAACAACTTCATCTCCACTTCACTCCCTTCCGAGTTTGGCAATCTCAACAAATTAGAGGTCTTGTTTCTTTACTCTAGTGGCTTCCTTGGTCAAGTTCCGTCCTCATTTAGTAACCTAAGCATGCTTTCCGTTTTGGACCTTAACGATAACGAGCTCACTGGTAGTTTTCCACCTGTACGAAATCTAAGCAAGCTCTCCTCTTTAGACCTTGCCTATAATTACTTGTCTGGAAAATTGAGTCCCAACAGTAGCCTCTTTGAGTTCCACCACCTAAGTTACCTTGATCTCAGTTACAACAACTTCAGTTCCTCAGTCCCTTCCGAATTTGGCAAGCTCAAAAAATTAGCGTTTTTGGATCTTTCCACTAATAACTTCCTCGGCAAAGTTCCTCCCACAGTTAGTAACCTAACCGGGTTAACTGATTTGTACCTTGACCAAAACAAACTCACTGGTACTTTCCCATATGTACAAAATCTAACTAAACTCTTCTATATAGGACTTTCCTATAATCAATTTACTGGAACCATTCCTTCTTACCTCTTTACTTTGCCAATCTTATCAACTCTTGATCTTCGTGAAAATCATCTTTCCCATTCTATTGAAGTTTCTAACTCCTCTATCTCATCCTCTAGGCTCGAAAATCTGCACCTTGGGAACAACCAATTTGAAGGAAAAATCCTAGAGCCTATCTCAAAGCTCACCAACCTCAAACTTCTCGACCTTTCTTTCCAAAACGCAAGATACCAGGACCAGATTGACTTAAACCTCTTATCTTCTCTTAAATCATTGGTGAAACTCGATTTTTCTGGTAGCAGTATATCTCAAGCCAGTTTAAGTTCAGAATCATATATCCCATTGACCTTAGAATCCTTGTTCTTGTCATACTGTGACATCAGCGAGTTCCCAAACATATTGAAGACCCTTGAGAGGCTGAAGCATATAGATATATCCAACAATAGAATCCAAGGAAAAATTCCTAAGTGGTTATGGAGCCTTCCTCGTCTGGAAACATTGAGTATTACAAATAATTATTTCAATGGTTTCCAAGGTTCAGCCGAAGTCTTAAAAAATTCATCACTGCATGTTTTATTTCAAGATTTCAACTATTTTGAAGGACCACTTCCTAATTTACCACTCTCTATGGAACTCTTCTCTACGAGTTATAATAATTTCATAGGCGAGATACCTCTTTCAATCTGCAACATTAGGTCTCTCGCTTCTCTTGATCTATCCTACAACAACTTCACCGGACAAATTCCTCAATGTCTGAGTAATTTGGCAGTTGTGAAATTGAGGAAGAACAACTTGGAAGGAAGTATTCCTCACGTGTTCAATGCTGGTGCCTCTCTACGGACACTCGACATTGGCTTCAATCGATTAACAGGGAAGCTTCCAAGGTCTCTTGTAAATTGTACATCTCTAAGGTTTCTAAGCCTTGATAACAACAACATCAAAGACACGTTTCCTTTCTGGCTCAAGGCTTCACAGAATTTGCAAGTCCTTACCCTCCGTTCAAACAAATTTTATGGTCCAATATCTCCTCCTCATCAAGGTCCTCTTGGCTTTCCAGAGCTGCGGATATTTGAGATTGCTAACAATAAGTTTACTGGAAGCTTACCACCAACTTACTTTGTCAATTGGAAAGCCTCATCACTCACCATGAATCAAGATGGCGGTTTATATATGGGATACGAGGAGAAGCTATATGGTGAAGTCAGCTATGATTATACGGATACTATAGATTTGCAATACAAAGGTCTACACATGGAGCAACAGAGGGTCCTCACTTCATACGCCACCATTGATTTTTCTGGGAACAGACTTGAAGGACAGATTCCTGAATCCATTGGTCTCTTGAAGGCACTGATTGCACTCAACTTATCAAACAACGCCTTCACAGGCCATATTCCTCTGTCTTTGGCCAATCTTAAGGAGCTCGAGTCACTAGACATGTCAAGAAACAAACTGTCAGGGACTATTCCTAATGGACTCGGGAGCCTAGTACATAAATGTGTCTCATAACCAACTCCAGGGTCAAATACCACAAGGAGCACAAATCACTGGGCAATCTAAATCCTCTTTTGAAGGGAATGCAAGGCTTTGTGGTCTGCCTCTGGATGAAACTTGCTTCAGCACTAGTTCACCTCCGATGCAACACCATAAGCAGGAAGACGAAAAAGAAGAAGACGAAGAAGTTTTGAACTGGAAAGAAGTGGCAATAGGGTATGGATCTGGAGTGTTGCTTGGATTGGTAGTAACACAAGTCATTGCTTCATACAAGCCGGAGTGGCTCGCCAAGATAATTTGTCTGAATAAACGCAGAAACCGTTAGGACTTTCTCGGTTTTTAGTTTTATTTTGCGGATGTGTCAAGATGTTGTTGGTCTTGTATTGAAGTTTCCTCTTTTTATTAGATGTTTTTGTTCTCTTTGTATTTCTATATAGTAAGTATGGTGAATTTTACGTGTGCTTTGTTACACCAATTCTAGTTAATTAGTAAATTTTGATGTTAAAAAGAAAAGAAAAATGTCGCTGCAACACAATGAGATTTATCCGCCGTGTTAATTTGTTTTCACACGGTAGATAATATACATAATCGTAACAAATATATTGTGGGTTAATTCATTTAGTTAGTATAATCCAAGAAAAGAAAAAAAATAAGGGGACTGATGAAACAGCAGACACTCAAACATTAGAATTTGTATTACAAATTAAAGAACCAGGTCCACGAGCACAAAACCTAATCTATATATGCAAACCCCAACAGCTTGATTAATTCTGACAAATGGTTCTACTTTGAAAGAGTTTGATCATGATATTATCTTATATTCTGATCAGATTAATGAAATAATCTTACAAACGAGATTAGATAAATTTTATGAGTTTAAAATATGGTAAATAATAAGTAAAATGAAATGGTATTTGGTTACTTTTGGAAACATTCAAAACGTCCAACGTAAATACAGTATGTAGTATGTACCATGATTGATGGTGAGTTGGTTCATGGTTGGTGACTATAAAACTTTGTATATATTAACTAAGTTGAAAAATGTATTAATAGATGAATGTCTAATCCAAATACTCAGTATTTACAAGTGTAACACCTTGACACAAACTGTTGTATCACATAAAAGAAAAAACAATTCAATAGTTAAAACTTAAAACTTATATGTATATAAACTTAAAACTTAATTATTAAATGCATAGTTAATTGGTTATAAACTTATAGTTAATCCGGATACAGTTTTGATCACAATAAATAAATCAAACTTATAGAAGCAGTCTCCCATACAAAAATTTAAATCTTGCCATGTTAACTTTTGTCCTCTCAGGCTCTTAATATTTTACTTAAAGGCCCAAAGACTACGTGCTATAATAGTCAGCCCACAAAATCCTCGAAACTCCCTGTCCCTTACCTTTACTCACACGTTACCTGTACGTGTCTGTGAGTCTGTGACACGTCTAGGGTCAATATCAATTGGTAACTTATACTCCAGAATATGTGGCAGTGGATCTTTACACATCCCCTTATGTACGTATCTGTAAATTTGCTCAACCTCCTATGGACAATTTGGATAGAGAGAAATATGAAAATAGCATCCCCATCATGTTGTTATTTAAGTCCTTTGCTTAGCACAACATTTCTTGTTCGGTTTAACGATCTTTTATTACCTAAATCTCAACGTGATCCATTTGCTACTTCTTCTTTGTAAAGCACTATAAGAGCCACAGACGTCTCTCCACAAGCTGACAAACGTATCCAATGTGTTTGTCATTATGTTAATATATTTCTGTAATTTGTACACATGTGAGGAGTTTCAAACTGATTAATTCCACTTACAAGCTATACGTTAGAAATTTTAAACTAACGTGGATTACACTTCATGACTTGAGTCGCTCTTATTTATAAAACTTTTCTTTAAGCCAGAATACAAAGACTTCACATAGCTTTAACTTCTTCTAAGTCAAGTTGTGCTCCAATGCAAAACTAAATATCTTTATTTATACCCATCTTCTCTCTCACTTTTATTCAACCAAAAGCATTCTTCTTAATAAGGTTTCATGATGACGACCATGTCGGAATCACTTTCGCGTTTGCATTTTCTCTTCCTGCTCTTACTCTGTTGTGTCTCCCCTTCAAGCTTCTATACTTTACAAAATCCTGTTGTTGGCCTTGTTTCATGTCACCACCACAAGATTCAAGCCTTCACGCAGTTCATGAACGAGTTTGACACCCGTGGTTGCAACCACAATGACTCTTTTAATGGAGTATGGTGCGATAAATTGACGGGTGCGGTCACGAAGCTACAGCTCAGGGATTGTCTCAGTGGAACTCTGAAGCCAAACAGTAGCCTCTTTGGGTTTCATCACCTCCGTTATCTTGATCTCTCTCAAAACAAATTCACCTCCGCTAAACTCCATTCCGAGTTTGGCAATCTCGACAAATTAGAGGTTTTATCTCTTTCCTTTAATGGCTTCCGTGGCCAAGTTCCTTCCTCATTTAGTAACCTAAACATGCTATCCATTTTAGACCTTTCCCATAACGAGCTCACCTGTAGTTTTCCACTTGTCCGAAACCTAAGCAAGCTCTCCTATTTAGACCTTTCCCATAACGAGCTCATCGGTAGTTTTCCACTTGTCCGAAACCTAAGCAAGCTCTCCTATTTAGACCTTTCCCATAACGAGCTCATCGGTAGTTTTCCACTTGTCCGAAACCTAAGCAAGCTCTCCTATTTAGACCTTTCCTATAATCACTTGTCTGGAAAACTGAATTCCAACAATAGCCTCTTTGGGCTGCACCACCTTCGTTACCTTGATCTTGGTTTCAACAACTTCAGTTCCTCACTCCCTTCCGAATTTGGCAATCTCAACAAATTAGAGGTCTTTACTCTTACCTCTAATGACTTTTCTGGTAGAATTTTCCCCACAATTAGTAACTTGACCCGGTTAATTGAGTTGCGCCTTGACCTAAATAAGTTCACTGGTAGTTTCCCACCTGTACAAAATCTAACTAAGCTCTCCATTCTAGCACTTGGATATAATCAATTCACCGGGACCATTCCTTCGTACCTCCTCACTTTGCCTCTCTTATCAGTTCTTGATTTGCGAGATAATCATCTCTTTGGTTCTATTGAAGTTTCTTCTAACTCCTCAACCTCATCCAGGCTCGAGGTCATGTTGATTGGGGTTAACCAATTTGAAGGAAAAATCCTAGAGCCTATCTCAAAGCTCATTAACCTCAGGGTGCTCGACCTCTCTTTCCTAAACACCAGCTACGTGATTGAATTAAACCTCTTATCTTCTCTCAAATCTTTGGTGAATTTCGGTATTTCGGGCAGCAGTATATCTCAGGCCAGTTTGAGGTCAGATTCAAGCATCCCGTTGACCATCGAGTCGTTGGGTTTGTCGGGATGTGGCATCAAAGAGTTCCCAAACATTTTGAAGACCCTTCCGAAGTTGACGATTTTAGATTTATCCAAAAATAGAATCAAAGGGAAAATCCCTGAGTGGTTATGGAGCCTTCCTCGTCTCAGCATAGTAGATATTGCAGATAATTCAATCAATGGTTTCCCTGAGTGGTTCGGCGGAAGTTTTAGTAAATTCATATGTGCAGACATTGATTTTGGATGGAAACAGTTTTGAAGGATTACTTCCTGATCTACCACTCTCTATCACCGTCTTCTCAGCAGAGGTTAATAGTTTCGAGGGAGAGATACCTCTTTCAATCTGCAACAGAAGCTCTCTTGCTTTTCTTGATCTATCTGACAACAAGTTAAGCGGTCCAATTCCTCAATGTTTGAGTAATTTCGAACTTGTGTATCTTCAGAACAACAACCTGGAAGGAAGTATCCCTGGCGCGCTCTGTGCCGATGCTTCTCTACGGACACTCGATGTTAGCTATAATCAATTAACAGGGAAGCTTCCAAGGTCTCTTGTAAATTGCTCATCTCTCAAGTTTCTAAACGTCAGAAACAACAGAATTGAAGACACGTTTCCGTTCTGGCTCAAAGCTTTACCGAATTTGCAAGTCCTTTCCCTTCGCTCAAACAAATTTTATGGTCCAATATCTCGTCCTCATCAAGGTCCTCTCGGGTTTCCTGATCTGCGAATATTTGAGATAGCTGACAATAGATTTACTGGAAGCTTGCCACAAAGTTACTTTGTGAATGAATACGAGGGTTTATATTTGATATACCAGAAGGACCTGTACGGTGGAGGAACCTATGGATTTATGGATTTAATAGATTTGCAATACAAAGGTCTATCTATGGAGCGATCAAGGGTTCTTACTTCTTATGTCGTCATTGATTTTTCTGGTAACAAGCTTGAAGGTCAGATTCCTGAAACCATTGGTCTCTTGAAGGCGTTGATTGCACTCAACTTATCGAATAACGCCTTCACAGGCCATATTCCTCTATCTTTGGTCAATCTTAAGGAACTCGAGTCACTAGACATGTCAAGAAACCAACTCTCAGGGACTATTCCTAATGGACTGGGGAGCCTCTCGTTTTTGGAGTACATAAATGTGTCTCATAACCAACTCACAGGAGAAATACCACAAGGGCCACAGATCATGGGGCAACCTGAATCCTCCTTTGAAGGGAATGCTGGTCTTTGTGGTTTTCCATTGGAGGAGACTTGCTTTGGGAGTAATACGCCACCAACACAGCAGCCCAAAGAAGAAAACGAGGAAGAGGAACAAGTGTTGAGCTGGAAAGCAGTGGCCATAGGATATGGACCTGGAGTGTTGGTTGGATTAGCAATAGCACAACTAATTTCCTTATACAAGCCGGAGTGGCTCGCAAAGATAATTGGTCCGAAGAAGCGCATAAACCGTTAGGACTGTTTCAGTTTGGGTTTGATCCTTCAATGTATGTCAAGTGGTTGTGTTGGTTTTGTATTGAACTATTTCCTTGTGTTTGTTGTGTAAGCTTTATCTAATATTTGTTTTCTTTCCTTTTTTTTTTTCTGTGAAATAAGAATGGTGACTTCTCAGTTGTCATATTCACATGTACATCTAAGTTTATCTCATGAGAAAAACGGCAGAGGCAGGCATATGAGTATCTAATTAGGGTTTATACCGTGTTAGTTTGTTTTCACAATCATCGTTCCATCCATTTTGTTAGCATCAACAAAAGTAAAATAATAATACGATTGAAGGAAACAGCAAAAAAACTCAATATTAGATTTTAGATTACAAAAAAAAACAAAAATTCACCATGAGGACAAAGACCTACTCTATATATAAGCAAACCCCCAACAGCTTACATCTCTTTCCAAACATTCAACCTAAAGGATGATTTCGCAGTACTACAGAGTAACAGTATTTCTTTTTCGTAACGAAATCGAATGAAGATATGTAGACAGACTGCATTAACAAAACGAAAGGGAAGGGCATATACCAGGAAACGTTCCAATCAGCTTAACGGAGCAATATGGGGCTGGTAATCTCGCAACATATTCTTCTTAATCTTTTTAAGTTTTAGGTACACTTGAAGCCAGGACAAACCGAGAGGATGATGATGAGAACCAAGGCCATGATGATACCAAAGACAATGAGCTTTATTTTCATGTTGTCATACCACATCTTTCTTTTCAGTTTCGTTCCTTGCGTTCTGAAATCTTGTGCCTGTAGAAATTGGAAATATAAGAGCGTTAGAACTTGGCAGCCATTTCATGCTTATGTTCATCAAAAAAAAGAAGAGGATCAGACACATTTGAGTGAATGGTAAGTAGTGACCTGTGAACGAAGGTCCTCAGTTTTGTCAACTAGAAGCTCAATTTTCTCACCACGGTCAAGGACCTGCAAATGGATGAATTACATAAAGCTCTAAGTCAGTTTCGCAGAAGCGTGTCACTTGTACCTTAAATGGCAGAGGAATTGAAAAATATACTCAAAATTAATGATAAAGAATCGTTAGATTGTCATGGATACACAAATTAATCAGACCTTCTCGATGTTCTCCATCATAACACCCTTCACCTCTGTAACTTGAGCCTTAACCTTGGCAAGTTTACTAATCTCTTCAGGATGATCCACACAGTACTGCATGTGCTCCTTCAGTTTAGACCTGAAGGTTCATCAAACTTTATTTTAAAAAACGTATCCACAGAGACTAAAAGAAGAAACTTTTATGTCTGATGGTCGTGTGCTACAAAGTACCCAAACTCTCTGTTCAAGCTGTTGGCTTTAGCAGTGGTAGCCTTACCACCACCATATCTCTTGCTAAAATCCTCCTTGACTCTCTCCAAGAAAGCCATTGGAATCTGCCTCCCAACAGATTCAACAGCCACAACACAATATGCTACACCACAAATAAAGACAAATATGAGATAATCGCCATTACAAAATACAAATCAGTTGAGTATTTGATCATAATGTATAAAAAGCTCAACCAAATCAGAACACCAAAAAACAGAGATCCAAATAAATAAATAAAACATTAACCGAAGCAGAACGATCATATAACTCTATACACGCGAATAGATCCAAAGTACGCCTACCAAAAGAGCGAAACGGAAACTAAATTGTGACGTGTGATGTGAAGAGATAGAGACGAAGAAGAGACTCACTGAAGCCATTTACGACGAGGTAATTGGAGGTATGACCATCGCAGTTGTATGTAAACTTGTTATTCGAAGAAGGAAGCTTCTGGAGGCATTGTGCAGCGACGGAAGTGAAATTCCCTTTGAATTCTGTATACTCGACGAGGATCACCGTACCACGAGCCACGAAGCTGTATATCAAATTCTGTTGTCCCATTGCTTTTTGTGATCCAAACGAAGAAGAAGGAAAAAAAAAAAACCCTAACGCAACCACAAATTCGAGTTTTGAATTTGTGTCAATGAAAGAGAGAAGAGTTTTGTTTGTTTGGCTTTGTGTGTACCGAAGTGAGAAAGATCCAAAATAGAAGGGGAAACCAAATGTATGGAAGAGAGAGATCTAGGGACCACGTAACGTTTTAATTAATGCAGTAATTTAGTAATTTAATTAATTGAAATTTTATGTTTCTATTTTCTAAAAAGGTTGTAAATTCAATGGACCTTTATAAAAAGAAGTGTAATAAATATCTAATGAGGTTCCTGGATTTTAAAGTAAGTTTTGCTATGAAACATCAGAATTATTAAGATTTGTTTATATGTAACCATCTTTATATATCAAGTATGGATGCTTCACGAAAAGAAAAAAAAAACACGAAAAAAAAAATCAAGTATGGATGCTTAAAGTTTGAATCCATGATTTTGACTAACTAAGACCTAATTGTTCCTTATAAATTTATTGAAATTCGTTGTACTAATATGAAATGAACTATCTGTTTTAGGTACGAATTTTTCCTAACTAAAACAACTTCATTGTTTGCGCCACACCTATGTGTTTGTTTCTATTATAAGCAAAATCTATAATCTATATATAGAGGTCAAAATACTGTTGAATTATATATATATATATATATATATATATATAGGCTAGCTGAGCCCATGCATGCTCCAAACGGAGCACATAACGAATACCTTTTTCCTATATGTCATGTGATCGGTTTGGATGTAAACAATTCGAAAATTTTGGTTTTTCGGTTTCTAGAAAATGTAATGGAATTGGACTAAAATAGAAATTTGGTTCGGTTTGCTTTGGTTTGAAAATGATTAAAATTTGGGTCTGTTTGTGAAAACAATTTTGTCAAATTGAAACCGAAGTTCAGAATCGATTCGGTTTGGATTATATTTCCATAAAAGAACAAATGCTCTGGGCTTTCTTAGCCATTACAAATAGTTTTAAAACACTTTTTTGTTAGTGCATGGAAAATATTAAATATGAACGTAGAATATTTGAGGTACACGGGAAGAAGGAGCTTCGCTAGGGGTACTATCTCAGAACATTAAAGCATCATTAAACCAACGTAACCCTCGTGTGAGGTTTTAATCTGAACTGTGTGTATATGTAATATGTGAATGTTTTGTTTTGGAGACATTCATCATCATTGGTTCTTGAGTACTTCTTCCTCTCTCCATCACTTGTGTGTTAGTGTAACAAAACAAAAGCAAATAAACGTAAAAGACATGGAGAATTTTACGAGTTCAGGTTCCAACGTAGAACCCTACATCTTGCCGGGATGATGAAAAACATCCGGTATCCACTAATATACTTGTTTGAAACTCAACCACGCAAACAAAGGATATCATCTTTTTCTTTTCCTGACACAATGATTTCACACAACCTTTTGAACCCATCAGAGACTTTGTTTTCTTAAAGCTATGATGATCTTCGTATCTTTGCAGATTCTTCTAACGAACTTTACGGGAGTTGGTAGGAAACGTCGTCTTGGTCACAGACTCTTGATCTCTGATCCTCTGTCTCCAAAGGTGAAGAAGGGCTGATGCCACATGGCAAATTTTGCGGTCTTTATGCTTTGTAAGTCCCTCAAGCTTTTCCATCATCCTCCTTGGCTCTTTAGGTTTGGGAGTGATATTGATTTTCTTGAGTAACTCTAGTGCGTCAATGCAGCGAGAGGCCTCTAGTTTACCCGAGAGAATGCCCTTAGCGTTGGCCACATCAGCAGCTTTCTTTGCTGCTTCGAACAGCTTTACCATCTCATCCACTTTCTTGTTCTTCAGCTCTTTTTCTGTTGTAGTCTTCTTTGTCAATGAACCGGAATTTGGTACGTAGGCAATATCTTCACGTGGCTTCTTCACCGTACCATCCTCCAAAGCGACACATCTTCTCTTTAGGTTGAGCTGCTTTAGATCATTCTTTGTATCTTTCTTAAAAAATTTCTCTTCCCAAGTCTCAGATTTATGATACTCTTTCTGTTTCAGCACCAAAACGTCGTTCCTTGCTTCTTTCTTAATCTTCTCTGTCTCACGAGTCAATGATCTCTGATCTTCTTTCTTATTCAGTTCCGAGAGTTTGATCGTTTTCTTAATTTCTACCGCTTCAAGAGTTTGATAACTCTCTTCTTTTTTATTCTTCAACAGCGAGATGGTGGTGGCTTCACGAGACATAGATCTCCGTTCGTCCCTCTTCTTCAACGTTGAACACCTTATTAGAACATGCTTCTTCCTCTCTAGACGAGCCTTGGTGAGAGTAGCTTGGAAAGAGTTGTCGCTTCCTTGGGTGTAGATTATCTTTAACCACGAATGAAACAAGGCTTGCGCTGCCTCCCGGATCTTAGGGTTCCTATGACTTCTCAAAGCCTCCAGCTTAGCTATTGATTCAGAATGTTCCATATCCTTCACGGAAAGAGACAGAGACTTCAAGTGCTTCAACATATCGATGCATCGCTCGACTTCGCCTGGCTTCCGTGTATTGTACGTAGCCTTCATTGCAGCAGCACTCAAGTCACGTAAGTCCGATCTCTCTTTGGCAATCCTTACTCTCATCTTTTCTTCGTTCTTGATCATCATGAGTGGCTAGGGTTTCAGTGTATGTTGAAATCGAAATATGGAGGAGATTATGAGAAATAGTGGGAATATATATCTAACTTAGCCTAAACAAATCAGGTTTAGTTTTTTCTTTTAAGACAAATCATATCTATCGGATAACATGAAACCGTAACAAATCCAATAATAAAAAGGAAACATGTAAGAAAAATCCTAATTAACCATACCAGTTTTTCAACCTTTTTTTTTTCTTTCTAATACCACTACAAAAAAACATGGAATTGCCGACTGCAAGTTGCAACTTAAAACACAATCGCTAAATTTAGCGACTGATTTGCAATTGTTTTACTACTAAAATAAAACAGTTGTCAAATAGACGCTAATTCGAGACTGATGCATAATGTCGCAATGTAGTCGCCAATTTGCGACTAGTTTCGAGACCAATTTGACAGTCGCTAAAACTTGCGACTAAGAAGCTACTATTTAGCGACTGGTTTGTTTAATTTAGGCCTTAACAAATTTTGGCCCGTAACAAAACGGCCCAAGCCCAATTCTTATTTGATTTCTTCCTCGAACAAACACTAATCCCTCATTTTTTTCTCAATTGTTTCTTCTTCTTCGAGACGAAACGACGATTGTTTAAGACGAAAACCTCAAAACCCTAGATCTAAATTCCTCTCAGTCGAGAAACCGTAAACCCTTGATGGCTGGAGTAAAGAAAAGAGGAGGAGGAAGAAGAAACCCCTCAAATCGAACCTCTGGAACCTCACAAACGCCGAATCGAAGACCCTCTAATCTTCCCAGCAAGTATGCCTTCACGCCAGCGAACCAGCGAGATCCAGACACTGATTCTCAGGGAATTCCTGTCCCAATCCTCCATCCTCCAGTGAGACCTACCCCTATTTACAGAGACTATCCACCTCCGACAAATCTGTTCCAGAACCCGAGTCAAATTCGAGGAGCATCCCCTTCCAGCGAATCTCCAATCAGGCGTTCTTTTGTTCAACCTCTCGCCTCTCCATCAAATACACCAGAATTCACCGGAGAACTTCGAGAGTCTCCTCATCCTTCAGTCACGAATCAACCTCGGCAGTCTCCTCAAGTCTCGAATCTACGTCGAGAGTCTCCTCAAGTCTCGAATCTACGTCGAGAGTCTCCTCACGTCTCAAATCATCGTCCACCATCTTCTCAACCTCGACCAGCCTCTGCATCGCATCACAGTTCTCAAGCGCAAAACTCACATGAGGAAGACGAAGCAGGTTCTGAGGATGACGGTTTAAGGCAATCAAGTCTCCCAGCTGATGTACTCGCCCAATTACATGACATGCTTGTCCAGCCAGGCCGTGAGTTGTATACCATTGTCCTCTCTCCCACATTAGAGCGTGGAACCACTTGGTAAGATGTTAATTTTTAGTTGATTAGACTGATTATAATTTTTATTAGATTGATTAGAATTTTTAGGTTTGTTTGTGTTTAGGAATGTTAAGAATTTTGTACTCTTGATTTGTTTCTGTTTGAAGGTTTGTTTGATTAGAATTTTACTTTCGATTTGTTTGTTTATGAAGGTTTGGTAAGGACAAGTCAAAACTTACCCGAAAGATTACAAAAGTGTTTACACACAAGTTTGATGGGCCATTTTACAGTTGGGGTTGTGTTTCTAATGAAAAAAGAGAAAGATACTTCTTGGAATTCACCGTAAACCTCTACACGACTGCAATTTGATTTTTCATTTTTAGTTTTTTTTTTGGTTTTTTGATCACTAACCCTAGTCTTCTTTTGTAGAAAACACACACCTGGGATCCCTCACTAACCATTGTGGTTCAAGAAAAGTTCTATGCCATTTTTCAAAACCGTATGAAAGACATGGTTTCCAAGGCAGCAGCTCAGCGAGATCAAGTGAAACCGATCTGGATTGAGAAAACTATTTGGAAAGAAATGTGTGACTATTGGAACACATAAGAAGCCATGGCAAAGAGTGCAACAACTTCAGCAGCTCGAATGTCTGACCGTAATGGTCTTGGCCCTCACAAGCATGTATCAGGGCCGAAGTCTTACTTACAAATAGAACACGAGATGGTGAGTTAACCGTTTCATTGTTTAATTAATTACATCAGATGGTTACTAACGTTTTCATTGTTTAACATTTCAGGAAGTGGAATTGGGGAGACCGCCAACTATTCCTGAAGTTTTCTTCAGGACTCATACCAAAAAAGATGGTACTTTTGTGGATAAGAAAGCGCAAGCAGTTCATGAGGCATATAAGAAAAAATGGGAAGAAAAGTTGGCTGCTCTGGATAATGACGAGTCTTCTGATGGTACTTCACGTCGATCAGAGCTTTCTCACGAGGAGGATGATGAGCTCTTTCTTCAGGTAATTTGCTTCTAGACTAATAAGGTATTAAGTTTTTCATTGTTCAGTAATTATGTTAACTTTTTCTCTCTATTTTGTTTATGCAGTCTACTTTCATAAGCGATAGAGGAACATACTTTGGAGTTGGAAGCCTAGGGAGTTACGTCAACGACAAGCGGAAGTTCCCTGGAAGCTCTTCTTCTTTCACAAGCCTGCAAAAACAGCTTGAAGAAGCTAACCGCAAAATAGAGCAACAAGCAGCTCTACAAGTAGAGCGTGAAGCTGAGGAATCTTGGGTTGAAGCTGAGGCTTTACGGGTTGCATCTGAGCAACAAGCAGAGATCAAACGCTTGGTGAGCTTCCTCAAGACTAACCCAAACTATGTCGCCTTCCTCGAGTCTCAAACCAATGACCTCGATCCTGTTGATGTTCAAAGTTAGGTTCCTTCCCTCATGATCTTAAAAACTTTTGTAGTGGTTGTACTTGTACTCGTGATGGATGTTTTCTAGAACTTATGTATGTTGAAACTTATTTATGGTGAAACTTATGTCTTTGTTTAATTTAATGTTTGTAATGTTTTAGTTATAGTTTTGATAATCTGTTTTCTTATTACAAAATAAAATAATTCAATTCAATCGGATTTTAAAAAAAACATGATAAATTGATAATTAAATAGTACAAAAATAGGCACCGAAACATAAACAAATAAGTAACCAAAACAGTCGCAAATGAGTAACCAAAAAATTCGCTCAAGCGTTGCAATTCAGTCGCTAAATTTAGCGACTGTTTGGCGAGGGAATAGCGATCAATATTATCAGTCGCCAAATAGTAACTCATTGACGACTCTTTAGCGACTGATTATTTTAGCGATGCTCTGTTTAGCGACTACGTATGTCAGTCGGTAATCAGTTGTTACTAAGTAGTTTGCGACTGTTTAGTGACTGTTTTTGTAGTCGGTAATCTCACATTTTCTTGTAGTGATATTTAACACAAATTAAGAAAAGTTTAAACTATATATGTTTGTATTTATTTAATAAATAGTTAATGATTTAAATTCAATGAAAAAACCTTTTAATTTAAGGGTAAAAAAGAAAATTTAGCATTAAAATGCAAATTGAAAATATATAATGACATTCTTTGTGAAACAAACAATTTTCTCTAAAATGATACTATTTGTGAAATAGACGAAGACTTATTATTTTGAATAAAGAAATTAAACATAACTAGTTATTTTGTAGTACTAGATATCGGTATATGATAAAGAGTATATAACAAACGCCTCGTGTTTATTGTTTGAATTAGGTGAATAATCATCGAAGATAAGATTATTACGTGAATGTCAAAGCAGGTGACAAAAAGTTGATGCATATATATATATATATATATATATATATATATATAAATACATAACCTGAGTAATCTTCCAGAAAATTTGTATTTACAGCTAACTAGATCCTAATTTGAGGATACAAAGAAAATAGTAACGTGAATATTAGTTTGAGCCTAATTTGAGGATATTTGAGAAAAGTCTAACTACACTACAAGAAAACAATACGTTTTCCTACTAGCAAAAACGTAGAGATTTGGTAGGAAACAATGTTTTTTGACCGTTTTCCTACAAAAATATTAAGAGGAAATAACCCGAAGGAAACAGATATTAATGAGAATTTGGAAGGAATTATCTTTCAAGTTTCCTACGAAAATACTTTAGAAGAAAAATTCGTAGGAAAAAAGAAAAAAAGGGGAGGGCAGTTTTGTCAAATTTCCTTCCTTACATGCGAAGGAAAGCGTTTCCTTCGGCTTCTCTTCCACTATTTTCCTATAATTTTCCTACGCATCTGTTTTTCCTTCTACACATTTCATTCTATTTTCCTTCACATTTTCACTCAAAGTTCCTTCTAAGATATCCTTCAAGATTCCTTCGAGAGATGCTCCTGTTGTTGGATCGTCATGATTAAGTTCAACAGAAGAGATGCTCCCAACATATGTTTGTTGCATAGGTCCATTTTCTATAACTCCGTGTACTCTTCCTCTTGGGCTTATTTGCGTAACAGTAACCCATGAATCTTGTTTTTGGTAATGCGAGGATAGGGGATGTAACATACTTGGTCACCTTGTGATGCGAGGATGAAAGGGTCATATCTATCAAGTACTCTTGATGTTCTTACTGCAGTAACACCAAATTTATCTACACATACTCCCCTCCCATTACATGGATCATACCAATCACACATGAAAACTATGCATTTCAAATTAATAACTCCTGGGAACTCAACCTCCAATATCTCCTGAAGAACACCATAATATATTACATTACCGGCTTGCGTGCTAATTTCGGAATTGATCGTTGTTCTGTTCTCTCTCTCTCGGAACACTTTGAATGCATATCCACGTGTGTAGTATGTCGGTGAACTTTGAGCAAGCGACAATGGACCATCTACCAACTCTTCTAACCAGGTATGTAATCGCTCACCTTTATTGTTGCATGTGTGCACCTGTTTCAAAATTCGTCCATTATTTTCATGTTATTAAAAAATAAAAAACTAAATATTCCAAAATGCTCACATAGAATTTCATCCATTGTACAAACTCATTCTGTTTTTTTGTGGCAAGTGTTTCCTCATCGTAATGTGGAGAAGATGTTCGCAACTGGTCCATATAAATCCTGGATATACAAGTTTAAAAAACAAATAAATACTTATAATCAAACAATATTAAATACAAAAATTTACATAACTAAACTATACCTCTCATATGGCCATAGTTCCTCACAATTCAACAAAATGTAGGTATGCAAGTGTTTAACTTCAACTTCCGTAAGCCACCTCTTAGTTGGTTTCCCGCTTAACCGCCCAATTTGTGAAAATATATCTGGAACTTGGGTTATGTAATGTGGTTTTTCTCCACCGTCATCGTAACGGCTGGGTTTTCGGCTCTTTGTTTGAACACTTGGGGAAAAGTAATGGGCAGAAAAGTTAGATCTTTCTTCGTTGATGCTTTGAGCAATAATAGAACCTTCCACTTTGCTTAAATTTTTCACCTTCTTTTTCAAGTGAAACATGAATCTTTCGAATGGGTACATCCACCTATACTGCACAGGTCCCCCCAATTCTGCCTCTCTAGGAAGATGTATTGGAAGATGCTCCATCACATCGAAAAAAGAGGGTGGAAATATCTTTTCAAGATTACATATTAGAACTGGTATGTTGTCAGCTAATTGCCTGATACCAGCTGGCGTTAGTGATCTTGTACATAGGTCTCTGAAAAAAGCACTAATACCTGCATTATGCGTATTTCATAGAAAGATATTATTATTTATTGTTTTATAAAAACCAATCATACAAACATCCTGTCAATAAAGGTTACATGCAATAGCTTCATGTTCGTTTTTGGGGAGGAGATTTACAAATGCAAATGGTAGTAATCGTTGCATAAACACATGACAATCATGACTTTTCATCCCTGATAATCGACCTTCTTGGTTATCAACATAATTTCGTAAGTTGGAAGCGTACCCGTCAGGGAACTTAACCTTTCGGACAATCCACCTAAATAATGCATCCTTAGCATCTCCATCTAATCTGAATCTAGGGATTGGACCTCTTCCACTTGATAAGACATGTAAATGAGGCCGATTGCATATTGAAGGCAAGTCTAATATCGATTTGATATTGTCTTTTGTCTTCCCTGGGACATTTAAAACCGTATTCATCAAGTTATCGAACACATTTTTCTTAACGTGCATGACATCTAGATTGTGTCTCAACAAGAGATTTTTCCAATAAGGCAACACCCCGAAGATACTATGTTTGTGCCAATTATGAAATTCTCCATACCCGTCTACTGGATTATGCACACTACCCCCGCAATATGTCTTCTTCTCTGCGCCAAAATCCCTAAGCTGCATCAATAGATTTTCCCCATCTAACTCAGGTGGGGGACCATTAGAAACTACATGGTTTTTCTTAAAACTTTTTTTGTTACGACGATAAGGATGCGACCGTGGTAGGAAACGTCTATGACAATCAAACCAACAGGTCTTTGTTCCATGTTTTAACTGAAATGCATCTGTATTATCCTGACAGTATGGGCATGATAATCGCCCATGCGTTGTCCATCCAGATAACATTCCGTAAGCTGGAAAATCTCTAAAAGTCCACATAAGCACCGCACGCATCATAAAATTTTGCTGCCAGGATACATCATAGGCTTGAACTCCGTGCTCCCATAGAACTTGTAACTCATGAATCAAAGGTTGTAAGAAGACATCAAGAGATCTCTTTGGGTGTTCTGGACCAGGAACAAGGATAGACAGAAATAGAAACTCTCTCTTCATGCACAAAGACAGAGGCAAATTGTAAGATTTGAGAATCAATGGCCATAAAGAATATTGGCGTCCATGTTTCCCAAAAGGGTTAAAACCATCTGTACATAGTCCAAGGTAGACATTCCTACTTTCTTCCGCAAAACTTGGAAAAATTCTCTGAAAATGTTTCCATGCCTCTGCATCTGAGGGATGCGCGATCTCGCCATCAATTGAATGCTCATGGTGCCATCTCATAGCTGCAGCTGTCCGCTCTGCTTGATATAACCTTTTCAACCGATCGGCCAATGGCAAATACCACATATGCTTAAACGCTACTCGGGACCTCCCACTTGTATTTTGAAACCGGGGTTTTCCACAAAATCGACAAGCTAAATACTCTGCGTCTGATTGCCAATAAATCATACAGTTTTCGATACAAACATCGATCATCTGATATGGCAAACCAAGACCAGAAACAAGCTTCTCAATTTCATTATACGAAGCTGGTGAGATGTTGTCTTCGGGTAAAATATCTTTAACAAAATCTGCCCAAGCATCTACACAATTTTCTGCCAAGTTATAATCCGTCTTTATATTCATCATCCTAGTTGCAGCGTATAAAGGAGAATGTCCTTCCTTACAACCTTCATATAAATGACTCTTCGATGCATCTAGCATATCGTAGAATCTTTTGACTTCTAAATTTGGTTCTTCTACTATATTTGCAGGTTCTATAAATTCTTGCATAAGTTCTCTATGTGCATCATGAACCATTTGAACCGTTCCTACACCTCCTTCTTCCAATCTAGATTCTTCTACCCTTTCAGGCACATTTTCACTTGTACTACCCACGTGATAAGCATCAGTTTCTCCATGATAAAACCAAACTTTGTAACTCGACATAATTCCAAGACTATAAATATGTCGCCAGACTAAATCTTTGTCAATGAAGATATTATTATTATAAGATGGACATGGGCATAATATCATACCACTTCTTAAGCAGCTATCCTGATTCATAGCGACGTTCATAAATTCGGTGAGTCCAGCTGCATATTCCCTCGTAAGCATCCCATTCGGATAACATCTTTCTTTGTCCAACCACGTGCGAAAATTATTTATTTTTCTGTAAATATTTAAAGAAAAAGTTTAAATCGTAGAAGAAAAATCTTGTTTTTGAAATAATAGATAGGCCAGAGCTATAAATGTTTTTGTTGTCTGGGATTTAAGATAGGCAATGGCTGTCTTATATAGAAAAACAACTTCGAATCTTTCCGATTGATTGATTGCCCATTTGGTTTTGTTTTGGCTTGTTTATCTAAACAACTATTATACGAATCTTCTTTCGAATAATAAGTTTGGTAGGAAACCCGAAGGAATATTTCCTTTTATATTCCTTCGGCCTATAATCCCTCTATATTCCTTCCGATTGCTTTCAACTTTTCCTTCGTAGCGATTCTCGTAGGAAAATGAGAATAAAATTTCCTTCCGAATTCCTTCTCCTGTTTTACTTTCAATAACGTATCGAGTTTCCTTCACTTTTTCCTTCGAATTTGTTTTCCGACGGATTTTCGAAATAAATATTCTTCTCATTTCTCTTCTCTTTTTCCGTAAGAATTTTTTTTCTTATTTTCTTCGACAATTTTTTATTCGTCAAAAAGCAGAAAGATTTCTGAAGGAAAATAGTCCTACGAAAATTTTTGTAGGAAATTTGGTAGGAAAACGTATTGTTTTCTTGTAGTGCTATGATTAATACTCCCCATATGAACTTTGAAACACGTAAAAAATGAAGACCATTTTACCACCTAGTTACATATATGTAACGCTGTGCATTTATTATGTCATGATCATTGTTTAAATATGTTTAACCTTTTTTCTTCCGTGTAAAAGAGATGTCTATATTATGCATATTTAACCATTTTTATTTTCTTATAAAATGTTAAACTATTTAATATTTATTTACTTAACATATTTTTATAGAATTATTGTATTGATTTACCCTAACTATAATCTGGTAAATGCCTTTGTTAAACAATTTTGATGATTACATATTAAAGATGACGTAATCCCTTCATGTCTTCTAATTAAAGATTATGACCAATACGTAGATATTTTACCACACAAAAATAAAATATATCGAATATCAAGTTTGTAGTTTTTTATTCATAGAGCAAGTGGATTGCAATGCCACATATTTTTTAGGAAAATAATACATTTTGTAAGAAAAATAATTTATTCCTTGTACTTTTTTTTTCCTTAAACGGAACCGACTCGCATTGTTTATGAAAGAAAGAGTAATAACAATGAAACCTAGTTACGTGGGAATGTACAGTAATATTATGTGTTGACCAGAAACATGCAAATCAATTGTTGACTGTGGATTCAGTTTAAGGAAGACCAAAACTGGAACTCGGCTGAGAGTGAGGCGTCACCAACCATGACACTGAAAGAAATGTAATTAGTCGTATTTTTTTTATAATATATACGTATAATAACTGTCACGCAATCTACTAATATATATTTGAAAATTTTCTGAGAGTTTCTAGAACTCAAGCCACGTGAAATTTTTCATAACACACCAAAGAAAAAAAAAGAAAAAAAAAATCGTATGTAAGCAATTTAAATGTCCACATGAACATGAATAGTAACAACTCACAATTCCTTTTGTTACTTTTCTTAAAAACGTTCCTGCTAATATGCTAAATTTTTCATTACTTCGTTTTAAAGAACTGACCAGGAAGAGAGTCTACTACACTATGTCTGAACAAAAGATCAAAGAAAGACAAAAGTTAAAGGCACCGCGTAAAAAAAAATATAAGCCATATATAATTATTTTGTTGTTTTAAGCCATATTGTCATTGTAATATTTGTAACTAGAGCAGGGGTTATCTTCATATTTGTTCCATTGGCAATTTTTTAACTGTTAGATTTTCATCTTTATGTATTTTGCTTTCTTAATTGGATTTTTTTTATTGATAAAAATGATATAAATTTTTGGGGAAAAGTATGTATCCATAAGTAATTAAACTACACCTCATGTATAATGGATTTTCTTAATTATGTTTACTTTTTTGAATAATAAAATGTTTAAAAACTTAGACTAGTTCTCTTTTAGAACATGTTGTTTTGCCATGTAACCATTTTGCAATACACTTATGGCGAATTTTGTGATTACAAAATAGATAATTTATGTAATGTTTTGTAAACATTGAAATGATATTGAACATTAAAATGGTCAATCAATATTTATACAACTTCAAGAATAGTAACATGCTTGATGTAAGCTGTATGGGCAAATGATCATCGTCTTCGTATTTTCTGTTGGGTCAAGACATAATTTGTCAACTAAAGATTATATACTCATATAGTCATATTAATAGTAACATGCTTGATGTAAGCTGTATGGGCAAATGATCATCGTCTTTGTATTTTCTGTTGGTCAAGACGTAATTTGTCAACTAAAGATTATATACTCATATAGTCATATTAATACATGTCACTTTCAAACTATGAAAATAACTTGTTTGGACATTATTTCCGTTGTGGCCTAACAGAAATAGCTGAGATCTACCATCATTTTTGAGTTTTTAATTTATCCCATGAGTAATCTTTTATTTAAGATGATGAAGTTTAGAGTTATAAAATAAATATGATATTCCTTAATGTTGCAGATTTTTCATCCTAAGATTCAAATAATGTGTGATTTATTTCCCTTTTAACTGTTGGTAACCCCTCACATCAAAAGCACCTTTTTTGTCTTGTCTACACAAGAAGGAAAATGATACGAATCCTTTAAACTTCAAAGCCTATTCAGTGGCTTTAAACCAAAACTAAAATAAAATAAAGATCGCCTTTTGGTGATTTTATTCACTTCGACATTGTTTAAGGCAAATCCTCATCATCTTTATTTTGTTGTGACGTGAAGACATAAGAGAATGTTGAAATTGAAGTCTCATATCACAAGTTAACTGAAATCAATTACAAATCACCTCGTCTAATGTTGTTTCTTCTAATGTTTTCCTTAGACATATATAATAGAGATCTGATCATCTATTTTAAGATTTAGGTATTCCTATCCGTAGTAATCTTAACAAATATCCAAGTTTGAATAATATATAAATAAACGAATGTATAATTAATTTTAAACTCAACAATTCATTTTCTAACACAATTATACCGTTGTGTGATATATATCTTAGGCTAAGTTGCATTGTTTTGACTATATGAATATGTCTTAGTGTACATGCACATAGGCTCATAGTGTCTCCATACCGTAATTAACCTTTAGAACTCATTGAGATAAAACAGAAAATATTATTACACCTTACTCAATATGGAAATACAAAAAAAGCTTAAAGAAGAAATAAGAGTAACTAAAAATTTTATTTGATTTTTTGGTCATTCCGTAAAGGTTTTCTCCTCCACCTAACCACCAGTCCAGACTACTACTTTACATGCTAGCATAAACTTTAGTTCCTTCTCTGAGATCTTAAATCCTCCATTTTCCTTTAAAAATGAATTGTGCAATGAGCAAATCATTTACGTGATCTAAAGGAAAAATGCTTCATATACATTAGAACTTTCCTCGAATCATAACAATAATTTGAGTATGAAGTAGAATACAATCACATGAGATATACATATTAAGGAACCAGCCAGTCAACCATTATAATAGCAGAATTTGGCCGTTTAAAATTAATGGGACAATATAGAATTTTAGATAAAGAGAAATAAGAGATTGGAATATAAATTTATGACTAAACATTGAAATTGATTTTTTAATATAAATGTAAGCTAATTTATTGGGATTTCAAAGGCGATAATGGGATTTAAAAATGAATTGTGCAATGAGCAAATAATTTACGTGATCTAAAGGAAAAATGCTTCAAAGACATTAGAACTTTCCTCGAATCATAACAATAATTTGAGTACGAAGTAGAATACAATTACATGAAATATACATATTAAGGGACCAGTCAGTCAGCCATTATAGTAGCAGAATTTGGCCGTTTAAAATTAATGGGACAATATAGAATTTTAGATGAAGAGAAATAAGAGATTGGAATATAAATTTATGAATAAACATTGAAACTGATTGGAATATAAATGTAAGCTAATTTATTGGGATTTACAGGCGATAATGGGACGTTACTAAAAAAATATTTACTTTTCCACAGTTTATTGAATTGACAATGAAGAACATCAAATCTTAAACAGTATTAACCATGCTCTAATTTTGAAATTATCAAGCCATGCTCTAATTTTGAAATTGTCAAGAATACATATGGCCCATTGTTAGCATTATATTCATTCATAGTCCCATATACATTGGTCTTAAGTTTTAGAAACTAAAACGTTAACCAATTAATATTGGATAGAAAGTTAGGACGTTAAAAACAAAACACTTACGCCCAACTTTCCGTGGGTTTATAGGGTTGCAGTGACAACAACTGTTTCATCTTTTAGGGTTAAAAGTTTGGCATGGGAATCGACCGCAAGTTTTCTCCAAAGAGATATGTATACGTTGTCACCACTACAACAAACACCAGAAATGTTGCACAGCTACAGACTTACAAAGAGTAGAACGAATTTGAAAAGAAAAAAAATCCATACCTTTCTAAAATGCTAGTCAGTATTAAATTGAAAGTTTTCTTCGAAGGGTGGTTCTTATCTTTGTTTTCAAATGTTCGAGACGAGGATATTTGGCCAACAACATCTGATGAGTGGGTAAATGTAGATATAAATCATATACTGGAGAACAAAGTGGAAGCTAAGAGACCAGAAATACGAACAATGCAAAATAGGTTGTTACCTAGAAGCTCCTCACCCTTGTCTACCATATCAAGCAACTCTGAAAAAGTATAGAACCTAAAATAATCAAAACTAATAGACCATTGTCGTTTTTTAACAGTCTCTAAAGACGTTTTTTCCATGAAAACAATTCTCCATTTTTCGTTGGTGCGATGATAACTGTTGGAGGATGCAACATCTAAATCATTGATGTTGTACAACTGGCCTTTAACCAATTGATCTTGAAACTTAGGCACACGATTAGGAAGGACTGAAGCTTGTATATCACAATCCTGAAACAAAGGCGAAATAAATGTGTTAAAATGGAGGTATATCAAGGGTCAAGAGGAACAATAATAGAGATAATATACATTTTCATCAGGAAGGAGACATTTTCATCAAGAACAATAAGTAAGATATTGTTTCTTCAAAAGTCTCGAATTTCCTAGATATGGATGACCCGAACAACAATCATATTGACCGCAGTGTTGTGTGTTTTGTTGGAGGTTGAATCAAGGGTGTAGTAGGGCGCTATTATTTTAGTTTTACCCATGGTGTGAGAGAGAGAAGGTGAGTGTCGTCAAAGGTTGTTATTTAAAAAGAAAACTTAATGCAATGGTTGAGGGAGAGTAGTAAGGGATTGGAATGAAATGTTAATGACAATGTTATTTTCATTACGATATAATTGGGTGGTAAACGTAAAGATAAAAATGAAGGATATACTTCAATGGAATTCTTTAATTACCTTAAAGATTGTAATAAGTAATACAAATAACGTCATAATAATGGTTCATATGATTCTAATTGGTAGTGCAGATCTAAACTCCTTTTTAAGATTTTTAAATTTGATTCCAAATAATTTGTAAACAATTTTGGACAGGGTTAATGTTACATACAGTTCGGAACTTCAAATAGGTGTTCGAGATCTTGACACAGATATTAAATCTGAAATGATTTAGAATTTGGTAGTGGAGTAGGAGAGTTAAACCAAAGAAACTTAAGGATTAGGAGATTTTTGTGAAGGTACATCGGAGGTGGTAGCTACTGGGAACGATGGTTGTGAGAAGGTGAGTACAGGTGAATTCGATGTTGTTTGGTTCGCATCCTCCTGATGGGTGTAAGGGCTGTCAATAATATTTGCTGCCTTGCTCGGCCTATAATTGGTCTTATTGTGTTAGGTCCAATATGAAAACATTAAAACAATGGCCTTTAAGAACAAGAGAGGACATGTGTCAGTTATATAATAAGCCAAATGTCATGTTCTCAGCAGAAGTTGAGAAAAACTTTCTCTTATTATATAAGATTTATATGTAGATAATTTGATGACTTTTGTGAGTTTCATACACTAAGCCACGCGAAAGCCGTCATAGTTTACAACTTGTGTGACTATATAAACAAGGCCACAAGGGATTGATGATGATTCACAAGCCAAAGAAAATATCCAATTGCGCTTCCTAAAATTTTCACAGTACTTATCCTTCACTGTGTCGCTGCTCTCCGATGTCGTCCCGACCAAACCGAGACACTTAAACGTTTCAAAAACGAGTTTCAGTTCTCCAGCATCTGCAGCGACGACATAAACTTCTTCAGCGGTGTGGTTTGCGATAACACGACTGGTGCAGTCACGTTTCTTGAACTCCCCGGTGGATGTTTACGTGGAACTCTGAGACCAAACAGTAGCCTCTTCGAGTTGAGTCATCTCCGTCACCTAAACCTCTGTTTCAACAACTTCGATTCTTCTCCCTTGTCCTCTGCTTTTGGTCAACTCAAAAATCTTGAAGTTTTGCTTCTCTCCTCTGCTTTTGGTCAACTCAAAAATCTTGAGAATAACCATTTTGAAGCAAAGATCATAGATCCTATTTTCAAGTTGGTTAATCTCGAGTATCTCAGCCTCTCTTCCTTAAACATAAGCCATATGGTTGACTTAACACTCTTCTCTTCTCTCCGATCTTTGTCATACCTTCATCTTTCCAGAACCAGTTTAACACCATGGAGTGTGAATTCAGACATCAAAGTTCCAAAGGATATGGAGATCTTGATCTTGTCTGGATGCAACATCAGTGAATTCCCCAGATTCTTGAAGTCCTTAAAGAAGTTATTGTTTTTAGATCTTTCCAACAACAGAATCAAAGGGGACATTCCTGATTGGTTATGGAGTCTTCCTCTTTTAGTCTCTCTGGATCTTCACAACAATTCATTCACCGGATTCAAAGGTTCGCTGGATCATGTTTTAGCTAATTCATCGGTACAAATATTAGATATTGCTTCGAACTCTTTCAAAGGTTCATTCCCTAATCCACCAGTCTCCATCATCAACTTGGCTGCTTGGAACAATAGTTTCACAGGAGAGATACCTCTCTCAGTCTATAACCGATCCGCTCTCGATCTTCTTGATCTATCCTACAACAACTTCACCGGCTCAATCCCTCCATGTATGGGTAATTTTACCATAGTGAATCTCCAGAAAACCAAGTTGGAAGGAAACATTCCAGACGAATTTTGTAGTGGTGCTTTGACACAGACATTTGACGTTGGATACAATAAGCTAACCGGAAAGCTTCCAAGATCGCTCTTGAACTGCTCTCTCCTAAGGTTTTTAAGTGTGCATCACAACAGAATCAATGACTCGTTTCCCTTCTCGCTCAAGGCATTGCCAAATTTGAAAGTCCTTATTCTTCGTTCAAACAGATTTTGTGGTCCTATATCTCCACCTGATGAGCAAGGTCCTCTTGCATTTCCCAAGCTCCAAATACTTGAATTATCGCATAACAGATTTACCGAAACCTTACCAACAAATTACTTTGCAAACTGGAGTGCAACATCCGCCAAGATAATGATGAAAATAGGCTATATATGGGAGTTTATTTGTATGATCGGTTTGGCTATGAAGATACGTTGGATTTGCAATACAAAGGTCTATACATGGAGCAAGGAAAAGTTCTTACTTTCTACTTTGCCATTGATTTCTCTGATAACAAACTCGAAGGAGAGATTCGAAAATCTATTGGTCTTTTGAAGACATTGATTGCCCTCAACTTATCAAAAAACTCATTCACTGGACATATCCTATGTCTTTCGCCAATGTGACTGAGCTTGAGTCATTAGACCTGTCAGGGAACAATCTCTCAGGGGAGATTCCACAAGAACTCGGGAGACTATCGTATTTGGCATACATAGATGTGTCTAATAATCAGCTCACTGGTAGAATACCACAAGAGACACAAATCATAGGTCAGCTTAAATCCTCATTTGAAGGGAATCGAGGGTTATGTGGTCTTCCTCTTGAAGAAAACTGTTTAAGGGAAGACGCACCATCCACACATGAGCCCAAAGAAAAAAAGAAGAAGAAGAAGGAATATTGGAGTGGAGAGCAGCAGCAATAGGGTATGGGCCAGGAGTGTTCACTACAAGAAAACATGGAATTGGTTACTGCAATTTGCGACTAAAAACACGTCGCTAAATTTAGCGACTGAATTGCGATTGTTTAGCTACTGAATGGCTACTAAAATAAATCAGTCGCCTAGTAGACGCTAATTGGAGACTGATGCATATTGTCGTAGTGTAGTCGCCAATTTGCGACTAATTTGGAGACCAGTTTCACAGTCATTAAAAGATTGCGACTAAAGAGCTACTATTTAGCGACTGCTTTAATAAACACAAAAACCCATTGTTTTTCGTTTTCTTCCCCGAACAAACCCTAATCTAACATTTCTTTTCTCATTTCTTCTTCTTCTTCTTCTTCGAGACGAAACGGCGAAACCTCAAAACGCTAGATCTAAATTCCTCTCACTTGACGAAACCGTAAACCCTTGATGGCTGGAGTAAAGAAAAGAGGCGGAGGAAGAAGAAACCCCTCTAATTGAACCTCTGGAACCTGACAAACGGCGAATCACAGACCCGCCAATCTTCCTCCCAAGTATACCTTCACGTCGGCGAACCATCGAGTTCCAGAGACTGAGTATCACGGAACTCCTGTCTCAAAACTCCAGCCTCCAGCGAGACCTACACCTTCTTACCGAGACTATTCACCTCCGACAAATCTGTTCCAGCACTCGAGGAGCTTTCCCGGAACATCCCCTTCCGGCGAAGATCCAACCAGGCGTCCTTTTCCTCAACCTCTCGCCTCCGCGACGAATCCACCAGAATTCTCGAGTCAACTTCGAGAGTCTCCTCAACCGTCAGTCACGAATCATCATCGACAGTCTCCTCAAGTCTCGAATCTACCACGAGAGTCTCCTCTACCTCGACAGTCTCATCGACCACTCTCTTCTCAACCTGGTCAACCTCGAGCAGCTTCTGCATCGCTTCACAGTTCTCAAGCGCAAAACTCACATGAGGAAGAAGCTGATTCGGAGGATGACGGTGCAAGGGAATCAAATCTCCCAGCTGATGTACTCGCTTCTTTACATGACATGCTTGTCCAACCAGGCCGTGAGAAGTATACCACTGTCCTCTCTCCCTCATTAGAGCGTGGAACCACTTGGTAAGAATTTGGATTAGAATTTTGTATTTTGGATTAGAATTTGATTGTGTTTGTTTGTTTGGATTAGAATTTGGATTAGAATTTTGTATTTTGGATTGTTTGTGATTGTTTGTGATTAGAATTATTAGAATTTTGGATTGATTGTGTTTGTTTGTGATTAGAATTTTTAAAATTTTGGATTGTTTGTGATTAGAATTTTACTTGGATTGATCGATTTGTTTGTGTTTGATTGGAATTTGACTACTGATTTGTTTGTGTTTGAAGGTTTGGTAAAGACAAGTCATCACTTACCAGAAAGATTACAAAAGTGTTTACAAACAAGTTTGATGGTCCATATTACAGTTGGGGTTGTGTTCCGAATGCAAGAAGAGAAGGTTACTTCTTGGAATTCGCGGTAAACTTTTACTCCTTTCAATTTGATTTCTGTATTTATAGCTTTTTTTTCTTGGTTTTTTTTATCACTAACACTAGTCTTCTTTTGTAGAAAACACACCTGGGATCCCTCTCTAACCGGTGTGGTTCAAGCAAAGTTCTATAACATTTGTCAAAACTGTATGAAAGACATGGTTTCCAAGGCAGCAACTCAGCGAGGAAGTGAAACCGAGGTGGATTGAGAGAACTCTTTGGAAAGAAATGTGTGACTATTGGAACACAGAAGAAGCCATGGAAAAGAGCGCAACCACTTCAGCAGCTCGAATGTCTGACCGTAATGGTCTTGGCCCTCACAAGCATGTATCAGGGCCGAAGTCTTACTTACAAATCGAACAAGAGATGGTGAGTTACATCATAACCTTTTCATTGTTTAATTACTTGACATCAAATGGTTCCTAACCTTTTCATTGTCTAACATTCCAGGAAGTAGAATTGGGAAGACCGCCAACTATTCCTGAAGTTTTTCTCATGACTCATACCAAAAAAGATGGTACTTTTGTGGATAAGAAAGCGCAAGCAGTTCATGAGGCATATAGGAAAAGAAGGGAAGCTAATTTGTCTGCTAAGGATAATGATGAGTCTTCAGATGGTACTTCACGTTGATCAAAGCTATCTCATGAGGAGGATGATGAGCTCTTTCTTCAGGTAATTTTCTTCTTTCTAATAAGCTATTAAGTTTTTCATTGTTAAGTAATTATAATAACTTTTTCTCTCTGTTTTGTGTATGGAGTCTACTTACATAAATGATAGAGGAACATACTTTGGAGTTGGAAGCCTAGGAAGTTACATCAACGGGAAGCGGAAGTACCCTGGAAGCTCTTCTACTTTCACAACCCT
>NC_025700.1:3586338-3592897 GCF_000633955.1 Camelina sativa
CAAAGGCTTCACGGGTTGCAGCTGAGGCTTTGCGGGTTGCATCTGAGCAACAAGCAGAGATCTCACGCTTGGTGAGCTTCCTCAAGACTAACCCAAACTATGTCGCCTTCCTTGAGTCTCAAACCAATGACCTAAACCCTACTGATTTTCAAAGTTAGGTTCCCTCATGTAATATTTGCAACACTCTTGGATATTTGGATGTTTTTTGGAACTTTTGGAACTTTTGTAAAAACATGGTACTTATGTATTTGTTTAATTTCATGTTTGTTATGTTTTAGTACATATTTTCTTAATCAGTTTTGGTATTACAAAATCAAATAATGCATTTTTACCAGAATTTTTTTAAAAATATGATAATTAAACAGTCGCAAAACAGTCACCAAAACGTAAACAAAACAGTACCCAAACAGTCGCAAATGAGTAACCATATCAGTCGCTAAAGCGTTGCAATTCAGTCGCAACTTTAGCGACTATTTGGTGAGGGAAGAGCGACCCCAATTATCAGTCGCCAATTAGTAGCTCCATAGCGACTGATTTTTTTAGCGACGCACTGTTTAGCGACTACGTATGTCAGTTGCCAATCAGTCATGACTAAGTAGTTAGCGACTGTATAGTGACTGTTTTTGCAGTCGGTAAATCCATGTTTTGTTGTAGTGGTTGTTTGGATTGGCAATATGACATGTTGTTGCTTTGTACAAGCCTTGGTGGTTCATCAAGAATGATGGTCAGAACATTCTCAGAGGCATCAGACACCTTTAGGATTGATTTGTTTCTTTTCATTTACTTTTTTTTTGTGTGGCTTGATCTGTGAATGTGTCTCAAGTTACTGAAAAACATGATTATGGCATGTTGTGTGTTACTACTTACTATAAACTCTGTTTCTGTTAATAGAGGAACTGAAACTACTAAATTACTTCCACATTATTATGGAAACATAAGAATCAAAATAAAATGTGGAATCTTATTTATCAACAGACGAAAACATGTGAATTTTTTTGAATAATGGAAACTTAATTATAACCCTTAGTGTTTAGGGTTTTCTACAAAATTGTAAGGATAACAAATAGGCATTAAACCGACTCCCGTATTAGGTTTGTTCAATTCAATTTAATCACATTATAATCAATTTCTTATAAGAATAGGAACCTGATGTTTTTTACTTTTTTTAATACCTTCTCGTATGTTACCCAATCTGAACTGTGAGTATCTGTCAATGTTTTGTTTTGGAGAAACTATTGGTTTTTGACTCCTGTAACAAAATAACAAAGCATAGAAAATTAAAAGAAGCAGAAAATTTAACGAATTCAGATTCCAACGTGGAACCTTACATCTCGCCAGGATGATGAAAAACATTTCGGAAATCCACTAATATAGCTTGTTCAAAACTCAACTACGCATACAAATGATATCATCTGTTCCACACACTTATATGTTTTACACTATGTTTCATAACCTTTAGAATCTACTAGAGACTTTTCTTTTGTTCAAGCCGTGACCTTCACATCTTTGTAGATTCTCTGATGAAGCCTTGACCGCAGCTATCTAACAAGCTTCACGGGAGTTGTTAGGAAACGTCTTGGTCACAGACTTTTTACGGTCTTGTTTTCTGATCCTCTGTCTCCAAAGGTGAAGAAGGGCTGATGCAACATGACAAATTTTGCGGTCTTTATGCTTTGTAAGTCCCTCAAGCTTTTCCATCATCCTCCTTGGCTCAGTAGGTTTTGGAGTAATGTTGATTTTCATAAGTAGCGAGAGTGCATCAATGCAGCGAGAGGCCTCTAGTTTACCCGAGAGAATGCCCTTAGTGTTGGCCACATCAGCAGCTTTCTTTGCTGCTTCGAACAGCTTCACCATCTCATCCACTTTCTTGTTCTTCAGCTCCTTTTCTGTTGTAGTCTTCTTTGTCAATGAACCGGAACTTGGTACGTAGGCAATATCTTCATGTGGCTTGTTCGTCTTACCATCCTCCAAATCGACACGTCTTCTCTTCATGTTAAGCTGCTTTAGATCATTCTTTGTATCTTTCTTAATATATTTCTCGTCCCAAGTCTCAGATTTATGATCCTCTTTCTGTTTCAGAACCAAAACGTCGTTCCTTGCTTCTTTCTTAATCGTCTCTGTTTCACGAGTCAGTGATCTCTGATCTTCTTTATTCAACTCCGAGAGTTTGATCGTTTTCTTAATCTCTACGGCTTCAAGAGTCTGAGAACTCTCGTCTTCTTTATTCTTCACCCCCGAAAAGGTGGTGGCTTCATGAGACGTAGATATCCGTTCTTCCGTCTTCTTCAACTCCGAACACCTTGTTAGTACAGGCTTCTTTCTCTCCAGACGAGCCTTGGTAAGAGTAGCTTGGAAAGAGTTGTCGCTTCCTTGGGTGTAGATTGTCTTCAACCACGAATGAAACAAAACTTGAGCTTCCTTACGGATCTTAGGGTTCCTATGACTTCTCAAAGCCTCCAGCTTAGCTATTGATTCAGAATGTTCCATATCCTTCACGGAAAGAGACAGAGACTTCAAGTGTTTCAACACATCGATGCATCTTTCGACTCCGCCTGGTTTCCGTGTATTGTACGTAGCCTTCATTGCAGCAGCAGTCAAGTCACGTAAATCAGATCTCTCCTCGACAATACTTACTCTCATCCTGTCTTCGTTCTTGATCGTCATGAGTGGCTAGGGTTTCAGTGTAGGTTGAATCGAAATTTGAAGAGATTATGAGGGATAGTGGAAATATATTATATATATATATATCGATCAAACTAAGCATGACCAAATCAGGTTTTTCTTTTAATACAAATCTAATATAGCGGATAACATGATATCGTAACAAATCCAACCAAAAAAAAGGAAACATGTAAGCAATTAGCAAAATCCTAATTAATTAACCATACCAGTTTTTTTTAACTTTTTGTATTTTTTTTCCTAATACGCGAGTCGGTTTGGTTTAGAAAAAAAAAAGTACAAGGAATTAATTATTTTCTTACAAGATGTATTATTTTCCTACAAAATATGTGGCATTGCAAAGAGGTTTATAAAAATAGAAACTTTTTTTGGACGCACTCAAAGAAAATTATTTTTTGTGCCGTACGTACGTGTTTATATAGAACACACAAAAAAAAGTTATCAGTTTAAATAATACACTTTGCATGAATTAAAAAATTACAAACTTGATATTCGATCTATATTAATTTTGTGTGCATGGTAAATATCTGCGTTTTGAGTATGAGGACATTAAAGGTAAAAGAATTAAGTATGTTTAAAAAATAGTTGTATTTATAAAGCTAGACATATAATAACTACCAAGGTAAAATGCTCTACAGTTTTTTACGTGTATCGATCAACGTTCATATGGGGAGGAAATCATAGCTAGCTTTTCTCAGATATCCTCAAAACTAATGTTCAGCTAGCGACTTCAAAATCTTCTCGTAATTATTTTCTTTGTATCTCTGGTTAGCTTTAAATACAACTCTCCGGAAGATTACTCAGCAGGGTATGTATATATATGTATGTTCAGCAGTTGTTGTTCTACTTCTTACATGAATACAAAAACACCTTCGTTGACATTCACCTAATAACCAATCATCCTCAATAATTACTCACCTAATTCACACAATTAATACGCGGCGTTTATATAGCTAATAATATACAGAGATGCTAATCCTACCAAAATAATATAAATTCATAGATGCTAAAAAAAAAAGAGAGTATATAGTTACGTTTTCTTTATTCAAAATGATGAAACTAGTTACGTGGGAAACTGGGAATATATTACATATGTGTTGACCAGAAACAAAAGTCAAATTTTGACTGTGTAACACTTTAGCTTCAGATTAACGAACTAGAGTCCAAAACTGGAACTCGGCTGATGCGCTCACACCAACCATGGCATCGAAAGAAATGTTAAGTCGTCTTTTTCAGACCTTATATGTATAGTATAAAAGTATCGTACGCAATCTTATATGAAAACTTCCGAGAGTTTCAAGAACTCAAGCCACGTGAACTTTTTCGTAACACACAAAAACAAAAAAGTCGTACGTATATAAAACAATTTATATGTCCACATGAACGCGAATAACTAAAGATTTCAATCTAGCTTATCCACACAACTCACATACCCTCCTCTTGTTATTTTTCTTTAAAACGCTCCTGCTAGATTAATTCTTTCATTAATTATTACTTCCACTAATGTATTGACCAGGAAAAGAGTGATCTATTTGCACAATTAAAATGCACACAAATTCTGAACCAGTGACCAATGAAAGATAGAAATTAAAAATTAATTAAATTCTAGAATTCATATGCACCACCGCGTATATATAATTTCATTTTTGTCTCTTTCTGTTTTGTACTATATAAGCCATGTTGTTGTTATAATATCTGATAGGAGTACTTATATGAAGATAATTTGATGACTTTTGTGAGTTGTCAAGAACTCAAGCCACGCGAAAGAAGTCAATGATTACAACTTGTGTGACTATATAACAAGGCCACAAGGGATTGATGATGATTCACAAGCCAAAGAAATTAAAAGATTCATTGCGTTTCCTAAAATTTTCACACTTATATCCATCTTTAATGTCGAACTCGTTTTGGCGTTTACTCTCTCTCGTTTCCATCCTCCACTGTGTCGCTGCTCTCCAGTGTCTTCCTGACCAAACCGAGACCCTTAAACGTTTCAAAAACGAGTTTCAGTTCTCCAGCATCTGCAGCGACGACATTAACTTCTTCAGCGCTGTGGTCTGCGATAACACGACAGGTGCGGTCACGTTTCTTGAACTCCCCGGTGGATGTGTACGTGGAACTCTCAGACCAAACAGTAGCCTCTTCGAGTTGAGTCATCTCCGTTACCTTAACCTCTCGTTCAACAACTTCGATTCTTCTCCCTTGTCCTCTGCTTTTGGTCAACTCAAAAATCTTGAGGTCTTGCTTCTCTCCTCTAATGGCTTCGCCGGCCAAGTTCCTTCTTCAATACGTAACCTACCCAAATTAACCAAGTTACAGCTTTCCCACAACAAGCTCACCGGTAACTTAGCTCCACTTGTACAGAATCTAACCAATCTTTCAGCTTTAGACCTTTCTTTTAATCAATTCTCTGGAACCATACCTTCTTCTCTCCTCACAATGCCTTTCTTTTCTTATCTTGATTTGAGTGACAATCATCTCACTGGCTCATTTGAAATCACTAATATTTCTTCCTCTAAACTCGAGACTTTACAGCTTGGGAATAACCATTTTGAAGCAGAGATCATAGATCATATTTCAAAGTTGGTTAGTCTTCAGCATCTCAGCCTCTCTTTCATAAACATAAGCCACCCAATTGACTTAAAAATCTTCTCTTCTCTTAAATCTTTGTCACACCTTGATCTTTCCGGAAACAGTTTAACACCAACGAGTATGAATTCAGATATCGAGTTTCCGAAGGACATGGAGGTCTTGCTCTTGTCCGGATGCAACATCAGTGATTTCCCCAGATTCTTGAAGCCCTTAAAGAAGTTATGGTATTTAGATCTTTCCAACAACATAATCAAAGGGGACGTTCCTGATTGGTTATGGAGTCTTCCTCTTTTAGTCTCTCTGGATCTTCACAACAATTCATTCACCGGTTTTAGAGGTTCACTGGATCATGTTTTGGCCAATTCATCGATGCAGGTATTAAATATTGCTTTAAACTCTTTCAAAGGTTCATTCCCTAATCCACCAGTCTCTATCATCCACTTGTCTGCTTGGAACAATAGTTTCACAGGAGAGATACCTCTCTCAGTTTGTAACCGAACCTCTCTCGATATTCTTGACCTATCCTACAACAACTTCACCGGCTCAATCCCTCCATGTATGGGTAACTTCACCATAGTGAATCTCCGGAAAAACAAGTTGGAAGGAAACATTCCAGACGAGTTTTATAGTGGTGCTTTGACACAGACATTTGACGTTGGATACAATAGGCTAACCGGAAAGCTTCCAAGATCGCTCTTGAACTGCTCTCTCCTAAGGTTTTTAAGTGTGGATCACAACAGAATCAATGATTCATTTCCCTTCTGGCTCAAGGCATTGAAGAATCTAAAAGTCCTTACTCTACGCTCAAACAGGTTTCATGGTCCTATATCTCCACCTGATGATCAAGGTCCTCTTGCATTTCCTAAGCTCCAGATACTTGAAATATCGCATAACAGATTTACGGGAACCTTGCCAAGAAATTACTTTGCGAACTGGAGTGCAACGTCTATCAAGATGCATGATGAAGAGAGGCTATATATGGGAGATTATTCGAATGGGCGGTTTGCGTATGAAGATACTTTGGATTTGCAATACAAAGGTCTATTCATGGAGCAAGGCAAAGTTCTTACTTTCTACTCTGCCATTGATTTCTCTGGAAACAAACTCGAAGGAGAGATTCCAGAATCTGTTGGTCTTTTGAAATCATTGATTGCCCTAAACTTATCAGACAACTCATTCACTGGACATATCCCGATGTCTTTTGCCAATGTGACTGAGCTAGAGTCATTAGACCTGTCAGGGAACAAACTCTCAGGGGACATCCCGCAAGAACTCGGGGGACTATCGT
>NC_025700.1:3593909-3598054 GCF_000633955.1 Camelina sativa
TTAATTTTTTTTTTTTTTTTTTTTTTTTTTTGTGTGTAATTTGTTCTGTGAATGTGTCTCAAGTTACTGAAAACGTGATTATGGCATCTTATGTGTTACAAAAAAAACTCTGTTCTGATAACAGAGGAGCTAAAACTGTTAAATTAGTTTAGTTACTTCCATATCAAATAATGTACTCAAGTTTTTTTGTTTAATATCTTATTACGGAAATATAAGAAATAAAACAAACGGTGAGATATTATTTATTGATAGTCGAAGCATTAATTTTTTTACATGTGATTTCTTTTTTAATAACGGAAACTTAACCCTTAGTGTTTAGGAATTTTTCCAAAATTGAAGTTTTAAGGATATGATAAATAGGCATTAAACCGACTCTCGTATTAGGTCTAGTCAAATCAATTTCCTATAAGAATAGGAACCTGAATCGTTTTTTACGTATTTAATACCTTCTTGTTTTCCAATTTACTTGCAAACAAAGCTATAACCTTCCAGTTCCTTCTTTCGTTTAGAACTCAAGAGTTTCCTTCTAGGTTTTTAATTTTTTTGGTTCTGTCTTCAAGAGATTTGATCACGATGATGAAATCTGATGATCGTAGTCGTAGTTTTTCTAAGCAGAGATTTTACGAATTTCTCGAGCATACGGTTTCTGAAAACCCCCAAAGTTTTCGTCGTTTTGAGTCTGAACCGTCTTCTAGACCTTCGTCGTCGTATGTGAACAAAGAGTACGGTATTGATGACGAAGACAGAAGCTTTAAACTATTGTGTGCGGTCGACATATCGTTAGGGTACAAGGCTAAGGAAGACAAATCGAAAAAGGAGGAACCTAGGGTTTACTCAGGGCAGATTAATATGGTGGAGATGATGCACGAAGTTATCGGAGAGAGGCTTCAGAGCCTCTTAGAACGTCGATACAGATCAATCACTTACGCGGAACCAGAAGGAAAAAACCCTAATCATGATTCAGAATCTTCTCGGTCTTCTCGCGATAGAGGTCGTCGGTCCAAGGAAGAACGTTCGATTGAGGTGGAAGAGAGAAGTCGCAAGATACGCAAAGTTGATCGTGATCGTGGTTTAGAGGTTGAACCAATTCAAATGACTCCACCGGAGTGGCTTCTGAGGGTGATGCGGAGAGAAGGGGACGGCTACAATCCGAAGCTCATCTCAACGAGGAAACTGTACAAGACTGATCTCGACAAAATCCAAGGACGTCTCTCTGTCCCTTTTAAGCAAGTTAAAAGTCCAGACTTTTTGACAGAGGAAGAGACAACACACATACATGAAAATGCGATGAAGCTTCGTGATGATGGTGTGAGTGTGGATTTGGTGGATCCTGAGATGAAAAAGCATGCCCTTGAATTGAGGAAGTGGAAGATGAGTGGAAACTGGAATTATGTCTTATGTAGAGGTTGGAACGATGTGCTTTCTGATAACAGGTTTGAGGTACACCAGCTCTTTCCTCTCTGGTCTTTCCGATCTGGAGAAGGAAAACTCTGTTTTGCTCTTGTCCCTTCTGAGACGACAAGTTCCAGCCACGGTGGCGGCTCTACTTCAGAAGAATCTGGCCGTGGAAACTTTCTTACTGGTGGTGATGGTGCTTCTACTTCCGGTGAATCTGGACAGGTACAGTTACCGGTTAATCCTCCTTCGCTTCCAGCAAGAGATACAAACCACTCAAGCCAAGGCGGTTCAGGAGAGAGCAGCTCTAGTTCTTCCTAATCATTCTCTGTTTATCGCTTAAGCCACAAGTAAAAAGGATTTTTTGGTTTTCAGCCAATTCTGGCTTGGTTTTCTTTATTTTTATTTTTATTGTTCTGTTGACTGAAACATTGGGGGTTTTGTCCAAATTTTGAGACCCTTAAATAAATATTTTTGAATGTTATACAAATGAAATTTCTTTAGTTTATGTTTTGAGAGTTTTCTTTTTAATTCTTTAGCTCTCTTTCCTTCATCCATCTCTGTTTACTTATGAAGCAATTGCAAAAAAAAATGCAGAACAAAACAGAACTTGCTTTCTTATATTATCACAAAAAAGGATCCATCAAGCTACAANCCCTTCTGAGACGACAAGTTCCAGCCACGGTGGCGGCTCTACTTCAGGAGAATCTGAACGTGGAAACTTTCTGACTGGCGGTGATGGCGCTTCTACTTCCGGTGAATCTGGTCAGGTACAGTTACCGGTTAATCCTCCTTCGCTTCCAGCAAGAGATACAAACCACTCCAGCCTAGGCTGTTCAGGAGAGAGCAGCTCTAGTTCTTCCTAATCATACTCTGTTTATCGCTTAAGCCACAAGTAAAAAGGATATTTTGTTTTCATCCAATTCTGGCTTGGTTTTCTTTATTTTTATTGTTCTGTTGACTGAAACAGTGGGGTTTTGTCCAAATTGTGAGACCCTTAAATAAATATTTTTGAATGTTATATAAATGAAATTTCTTTAGTTATGTTTTTGAGAGTTTTCTTTTTAATTCTTTAGCTCTTTCCTTCATCCATCTCTGAAAATTGCCTGTGTTTACTTATGAAGCATTGCAAATAAAATGCAGAACAAAACCAGAACTTGCTTTCTTATATTATCACAAAAAGATCCATCAGGCTACAACACAACACACAGGTGTAAAGTTTCTTGTCTCTAAACTCAAAAGTCTTAAGTCGGGATCAATCATCACCATAGGCCTTGAAACAATAGCGTTCACTGTAAGGAGCGTTAAAGAAAAGATCCGCTTCCAACCATTTAGGATACCGAACAAGATCTCCAGCTAAGAACTGCATATACCTCTTGCTTCCTTCGGGAACAACTCGAACCTCTCCTTCTTCAATGTAAACCAACTGATCCACCTGCCAATCCCATGGCAACTTGCACTTACCTGTCTTCCAAACCGACCATCTCGAAACACCGAGCTCCTCCAACCGTTTCTGTGAAACTTTCCGCTCCACTTTAACATTGTATAGCTCCTCCAAAGGTTTCTCTGTCTGCATAGATTTCACCCTAAAGGCTCTCTGAACAGAAAGGTTGTTAGTCTTCTTGCATGAAGTTATCGAACCTGGGAATGGTGTAGTCATTATCAAACTTGCCATGGCTGCTTTCAATCCACAGAGTTTTGGATCTGCGGATAATGAAGAGAAGATTCATGAGACCGACCATGAGAATTAAACCTGAGATAGACAATGAACTTCAAATAACACAAAATTTGAAACATTGTGATGTTAAAAAGTCTTCTCAACTCCTGAAAACAGAGAAAGAAAGTGAAATTCTTGTAAAGCATAAGGCTTTTATCATCTAACCTCTTTCAATAGGCTTAATATGAATCAAAGGACACAACAATAAGTTACATAAACCTCACAATTCAAGAAATTAGCTAAATGCCCATTTGCAAATTCGACTGGGAAGTGAATACTCGAAGGAATCCAAGGAGAAAACTCATACCAAAATTGAAGAAACAAGCTTTATACAGAAAGATATATAACAAATGTAACCCAACAAGCTAAACAAAAAAAGGTTGTCAATTTCGAATTAAAAGCATCGAAATCGAATACCTTACCTTCGGAAGTGTGAGAGTTGAGTGAGTAAAACTTGTCGCTTCAAAAACCCTAAAACCCTGAACCAGAGAGGCTTATCCAAATTCCCCAATTTGATGAATCGATAATAAAAGTGAAGACGATATAAACAAATTACAGAAACAGCCCTAATGTTTAGATTTATTTTAATTTTCGACCAAATGGTTTTTGTTTTGTTCAATTTTGTTCTGTTAACGTGTCACATTCTCTGTCACACTGCACAATCTTTCTCTCCGTTTATCAAAAAGTCCGTTGTGNGGGTTTTATAGCATTTCCGTTTTTTTTTTTTTTTTTTTTTTTGTTTTGGAGGAACTCAGGAGTCATGGTGGTTCTGCAAATCCAACAGTTCAATGGTTTCGTTAGTTCTGTATCAAGAGCTCGGACAAACCGAGGAAGAGGGAGTGCTTTGAAAACCACAGTGTGCGTTCAAACACAAGTGGCTCCCTCTAGAACACAGGTCAAGCTTTCTTTTGATTTCCATGTTTACATATTTATAAGTTTCTTTCAACAAAAGCTTGAATGTAATCCAAAAGTTGCTTGCTTGATGAGCGATTTGGCTCAATTACGCATCCTCTGGGGGGGGGGGGGGGGGAAG
>NC_025700.1:3598066-3610259 GCF_000633955.1 Camelina sativa
CGATATGCAGAAGATAATGGAGAGTATTTCAGTTGGTGGAGAAGCTGGAGGTGCTGGTGGTGTTTATTCTTACAATGCCTTGAAGAGACTTGACAATATTTGGTCCAACATATGTACTCAACCAACAGGTAATATATATAACAAACAAACTGTTACCATTCAGAGTATAAAGGAATGTATTCTCTTGGTGATGCAAAAACATCTTGCAGGACCGCAAGAAACTCAGAAAATTGTTTCTAGGGTATCTGGCTTTTCTCAAGATTATGATATGGGAAATAATCTCGTTGGAACCTTTGACATAGTGGTTTGTGGGGGTACTTTGGGGATTTTTCTAGCTACTGCTCTATGTGCCAAGGGTTTAAAAGTTGCTGTGGTGGAGAGAAATGCAATCAAGGGGGTAAGAATTCTCGCTAATGTTATGGTTGATATGTGGTTGGAGGAGCTTTTTATTTGCTAATGTTTTTTTTTGGTTTGTGGTGCTTCAGAGAGATCAAGAATGGAATATCTCAAGAAAAGAGATGAAGGAGTTGACTGAAGTAGGAGTTTTAACAGAAGATGAGATCGAAGAAGTAATTGCTGCAAAATTCAATCCGGTAAAGCTTCTTTCTAGTAAGCAATGCCTTGATTCTTTATTAAAATCCATGATGCTTAAGGTTAATATTGAACAAATGCAGAACAGATGTGGATTCGAGAATCTTGGTGATATATGGGTTCAAGATATTCTTAACCTTGGCGTTTCGTAAGTTCTGGTCTCCTCTTATTCTCTAATACATAGGAAAAGAAACATCCCCTTCTGTTCTGCTTACCTTCTGAAAGTGATGATTTAGTTTTCCGTTTTGTATATTTAACCAGCCCAGCTAAACTTGTGGAAACTGTGAAGCAACGTTTCACTTCTCTTGGTGGAGTCATTTTAGAAGACTGCAGTCTCTCAAGCATTGTCGTCTACGATGATTTAGCTGTAAGTTGCTTGTTGCTTTCTCTAAAACATTTCGTAACTAAGAAGATGATTCAACTTATTAACATGAATTGTTTGACATTTTTGATTGATAGGTTATGCAACTTTCTAAAGGTGACATATTATCTTCCCGTCTGGTCATCGATGCAATGGGAAATTTCTCTCCTATCCTGAAGCAGGTCATATACTGGCCTAATAGCATACCAAATTTTACATTTTCGTTTCCATAAAAACTTTCTGATTCTTGTGTGTTGTTCAGTGACATTTTTCTCATCCGCATCTGCACTGATTTTTCTTCCTCAAAATCACTGATTATAATACTTTTTCTTGTTATGTATTCTGCTACAAAAGATTAAACGTGGTAGAAAGCCAGATGGAATGTGTCTTGTTGTTGGATCTTGTGCTCATGGGTTTAAGGAGAACTCATCAAGTGACGTTATATATAGTAGTTCATCGGTGACCAAAGTTGCAGATTCTAATGTACAACTCTTTTGGGAGGTAAACAAATCTGGCGTTAATCCCCATCCTAACACAATTCACATAACTATAAAGAATTGGTTTTAACATAAGGCTGCTTATTGTTGCTTGAAGGCCTTCCCAGCTGGCTCTGGTCCATTAGACCGCACTACTTACATGTTCACTTATACTGAACCGCAATCAACATCTCCGAGTTTAGAGGATTTACTCGAAGAATACTGGAAGTTGATGCCAAAATACCAAGTTAGTTTCTATCTTATGTGACATCTTTCATAAAGTTTCTTTCTTTCTTTTCTCTTTTTTCCTGATGTGTCTTTTGGCGCAGGGAGTCTCTCTTGATGAATTGGAAATACTGAGAGTTGTATACGGAATTTTTCCTACATACAGAAATAGGTATAACCTTGACATGTATCTCTATGTATCATCTCTGGAAGTTTGAAATTCTATCATTGATATTATAATTCTGTTTACCAGTTTTGTACAATAATACTGCTGCATTCTGACATATCTAACCCTGTTGGATTGGAACTATCACCAGTCCGTTGCCAGCAGCATTTGATCGTGTTCTACAGGTGGGTTTTGTTCATTTATATATAAGCTTCCAAGAAATGTTTGCGGCTTGATAATTCAATAGCTAAATAATCAAAGTTTCTTACAAAATATTTACTCAGTTCGGTGATGCTAGCGGCATTCAGTCACCTGTTTCATTTGGAGGTTTTGGAAGTTTGACCAGACACCTTGGAAGATTGTCCAATGGTTAAACTCACTATCCATGAACATTATACAACTTTTATATCATGAAATCTTTCAGACTATAGTCCTAAAATCTTCAGATTTTCTGACAATCTTATTCTTCAAATTTTGAAAAGGAATCTATGAAGCAGTAGATGGAGATCTTCTGGACTCTGACAGCTTATCAAAGCTAAATCCTTATATGGTAATAGAGCTTTGTGGTTCTCAGCTATATATCTTTATTCCTGCTGTTAACTTCACTGAAGCCATTTGTCTTTTGAACGACAGCCAAACTTGAGCGCATCATGGCTGTTTCAAAGAGCAATGTCTGCAAAGCAACAACTCGATGTTTCCCCTAGCTTCACCAATGAGCTTCTCCATGTTAATTTCAGTTGCATGCAGGTATAGTAAACCTTTCTCTTTTGTAGAAACCGAATATGAGAGTTTCAAACTTTGGCTTCTAATGGTCTCATATTTCTCTTGTAGAGATTGGGCGATCCAGTTCTCAGGCCATTTCTTCAAGATATAATACAGTTTGGTCCTCTAGCAAAGACATTAGGCCTTGTCATGCTGACCAAACCTCAGATAATTCCGTCAATATTCAGACAGGTATAGCGTTCCTCCGAGAACTGTTGTAACATCTTTAAACCAGAAACCCCAGAAAACGAAAAAAAAGATTGAAATTGCTCTCGATTTACTCATGCAACCTCGTTTCTTTGGTGATCTCCTCAGGTCGGGATACCTGTTCTGCTTGATTGGTCTGTTCATTTTTTCATGCTGGGCTTGTATACACTCCTCTCGGCATACATTGATCCATTAATAAGGTGAAGTATTCCTGAGTCTCTTTAAGAAATTATGCATGGATCGTTGCTTCTGTTGCCATGACTTGCCCACATTATGGATGTTGTGTTTCCTGAACCTTCTTCATCTTTTTGTGGATTCTCAGTCCGTCTTTGGAAGGAGTTCCCTCAAAGACGAAGTTCGAATGGAAGAGACGTCTCGAGGCCTGGAAATATGGAGCTGGCCTCGATTATGAGTTGTGATTCTGATCGTATTTCTGAAGAATGATACCCTCGTCGTCACTGGCCTTTTTGAGTTTTTTGAAACTAATCTCATTTTGGTGCCATCTCAGATTTATCCTTCTTGAAGACATCATCGTCCATAGTACTTCACGAGCTTCGTAAATGTCTGGCTTCTCTAGCTTTTCATGCATATATGGTTATATACACAGAATCAACATCTCAGTCCTTAGAGTTGATTCACAGGGTTCTAGAAAACTCCTTCAATATCAGCTTATACACACCTATATTCCAAAGGCTTTGTTGTATGAACAGACAATTTATAATAATATAATATACCAAAAGCGTCGAGCTTTGTTTTCTTTACAGCGTATAGATTAATGGTCGCTTGATTGATTCATGTGGATGCCAGATGAACATACCCAAAAGCAACGGTTGATACATATCCCATCCCAACTCTCACAAAGAAAATTTCAAAAAATGTTCTGATTCAAGTAGTGGATTTCAACCATCAATATGTAGATCACAGAATTAACCAGCCAATACAGATCTTAGTTTGACAATCCTGTTCTAAGTCTCAGGTGAATGCATACTTCCAACAAGTGCAGTATAAACCTTATTATCTATTGTATACCCTCTCCTTTTCATCTCATCATATAATCCAAAGGCTTCGTCTGTTTTTCCAGTTTTGGACAAACCCGAGATCATCACAGTGTATGTTACAGAATTCTGGTCCAAACCCTTCGACCCCATCTCGCTAAAGAGCCTCATTGCTTCATCCACGTTATCAGCAATACATTCCCCGTGTATGAGGGACGTGTAGGTATATAAATCCGGTTCCATCCCTTTTGCTTCCATGTCAGCCTTTAGTTTACGGGCTTCCTTTATTTTCCCTTGCTTGCAGTACGCATAGATCATCACATTGTATGTGATAGCGTTGGGCTGTACTCCCTTGCTTCCCATCTCCACAAATAGCCTCTTTGCCTCCTGAACGTTCCCTTCTTTGCAATAAACATCCATCAAATTAGTATAACTAACCGTGCTAAGCTTCACACCACCTTCCATCATCCTGAACAGCCATTGCTTTGCCTCATCGTACCTTTTTAATCTATTCAAACAGCTAGCAACCGTATTCAAAGTGAAAACATCAGCTTCAAAACCTTTCTTCTCCATCACATCATAAACCGTTAACGCTTCATCAATCATCCCTTTCCTGCAATACCCATTAATCAACGTATTGAATACCACTTGAGTGATATCAACTCCTTTACTTTGCATCTCGTTCATTAATATCTCAGCTGCACCCATTTCCCCTACCTTACACACCCCATCAATAAGCGCCCCATAAGTATGACTACTCGGTAAAAGGCCCTTCTCCGTCAATTCATCAAACAACAAAAACGCTGTCTTTACATTCCCCTTTCTACAATGCCAACTAATCATCGACGTATACACATGAATATCACATTCTATCCCTCTCTCACGCATTTCATCAAACACCTTCTCCGCATCAACCATTCTCCCATTCTTAACACTCAATTCCATCAAAAGCGTATAAGTAACCTTATTATACACAACACCCTCCTTCTTCATCACCTTCAAAACCCTATCTACGCCAGAGAAGTCCCTCTGTTTAACATAAGCATTGATAATAGTATTGTAAGTATAAGCTTCAGGTTTAATCCCTTTACGAGAAAACTCCTTAATCAGTTTCTTACTCTTCTCAACTTCACCTCTTCTACATAACCCTTCAACCACAATCGTCAATGAATAAACAGTTATCTTCACTCCAGAATCAACCATTCGCCGGAAAAAGTCCAAACAGAGATCACTTTCCCGGCGTTTCTTCGCCGCAACCAAAAACACAATGCAGGATCTTTCGTCAATCCTCAAACCCATTTTAACCATGTAATCAAAAACCCTTAAACCCTCTTCAAACATTGCGTTATCTACATAAACCCTAAACACCAAATCGAAAAAAGTTTCCCAAAATCCAAACTTTTCATCGGAAACGTCGCAATCAACCATCGCTGATCCTAAACCCTCAACTGGGCGCTCGTAAAACCCGTCGTTAACAACCGAATTCAATAAATTTCTCATCTCACTGAACCTCCGGTTAGAATATAACCGGCGAGATAAAGTCACAACCGCCGTGAGATCGGGTTTGAGATTGGATTCGAATCCGAGAAGATACTTGAAGAAATCGACGCATGATTGAGTTGGTAGAGTAGGTTCAGATAGAACGAGACGGGTTACGTTTGGATTCAAATTGAAGAGAAGTGATGGATTCGATTGAAGTTTTCCGATGCTTGGTTTCTCCGCCAGGTACGCCGTGATTCTTTTGGCTGCTTCTTGGTGATCAAAACCGGAGATTTCTGATTCTGAGTTACAATGTTGAAGAGTCGTGAGAGTTTGTGAGAAGACATAGTTCTTACTTCTTTGTTCATAATTCGAACTCTTTAAACTCTTCTCTTCACTTCCCCTAACAATGCCACATCCATTATATAGCTGACGACTCTTTGATATTTTACTGTTACTGTGTTCTAATTTTATTTTTTGTCAATTTTTTTTTACTCAAACTTTTTTCGTTAGTTTTTAACTTTTTGAGGTCATTAAAAATTATATATAAATAAAAAAAAATCAAAATTTCTGTTCTAACTTTTTTGGTTAGTTTTACCTTTTTGAGGTCATTACTGAAACTTTTTTGGTTAGTTTTAACTTTTTGAGGTCATTGCAAAATTCAAAATTTCTGTTCTCTGACATAGATCCTTGAGAACTCTTGAAGTGTGATCCATCACTTATATTATAGTATGAAACTCATAAAATGTACTTTTTGTTTGTAAGATGCGTATAATATATCATGGATACGTATACGACTTTTGAGTTGGCCTTTATGGGATTAGAAATGTCTTATGCCATAATTGATATCAAGAAAACAACAACTATACCTTTTTTTCTAATTTTCAACTGCATAATAATTTTGTTGATCAAAGTTGGTCTTCCTTATTGCAAGAATAAACAAATGCGCGCATGCGCAAAACACTAAAAAATATAATATTATTGAAGTATATTGATGGAAATAGTTAGGAGCAAAAAAATTGTTGGTCATTTTTTAAACTTAAAAAAACTTGTATTTTCAGCATTGTGGGTTAGATTAGTCTTTCATATAGAACCATTTTTCACCATCAACCATAAACCAAATCATTAAACTACAATTTTCAACATCAAACCCATAATAATGATTATCTTTTTTTCTATAATAATTTAATTAAGCTTGTTTAGCAATACATCCATCTTTCCCACCATCTAAATGTTTTACTAATGATCGGCTAATTATGGAAATATTATTTTTATTGACGTCTAGAAGACGATCCCCCATTTTAATCGTGATTGCAAGAAGAGATTAACTCATGACGTGCTAGGACGACATAGCCTGGATTCAGCTATTACTCTAGTTAACCTCTTTTACAAAATCCATTGATTTTTTTTTAATCGTCATCAAGTTGATGAAATACAATAGTCTTTAAACTAACCATAAATTTTAGGTAACTTAGAACAAATGAAAAAAACCATATCTTTCCTTAGTTCTAATCTGAATAACTATCCCTTGAACTTCTCCCGTATGTGCTTGATTTTATGATTTATGCTCGACTAACTATATATAGTGTTACGATTAAACGAAAAGATCATAATATGTATATTAATCATACATAAGCAATCTTAGATATACATTTATTTGGAGCACACGATTACACAATATTATCATATACATTAACTTCACTCATCATATTGGAAACCCCTCTATCCAAAAAAAAAAAAAACCCATCATACTCATAACTCATAACTCATTATCAATTATAATTGATCTGAAGTGTTAATATTATGCATATAGATACCCCAACTTTGAATATCATTTTTCAAAAACTTCTACATCAACACTACGTAAGTTACATGGTAGTGTGTAACCATAGTATATGTGTACATATATACATTTCACATATTTCTCTCCAGTTTATAAAACAAGGAGAGGGAGAGAAAGAAAAAGAGATAAAAAGGTAAATAATTCTGTTACCGCGGCAAACACACCTAGTAAACCTATCGCTTGTTGTGTAAAGGGTTTGACCCCGTCGGAATCTTTCTTTTTTCCGGTGTGATTTCTCCGGCGCCGATGAAACGTGTGGCATAAGAGGGGAGAAAGCCTCTGTTTCTTCTAGAAGGTCCGGATGAAAATTTTCGTCTTCCAACAGCATGGATTCTTGAAGCGAAAACTAGAACGAAGAGAAGAACAAAGAAGAAAACAAGACTAAACCGACTCATTCTCTTCTTCTTTTGTTTATCTCTTTGAGTAGTTGTTTTCATCTTGTTTCTCTTACAAAAAGGGTGAGGAAATTACAAACCCAACAAGAAAAAGGTGAAGGAAATAAACTTTATGAAGAGAGATGTTGTGACTATGAGAATTTAATGGATGCACAAACTTCCATATGGTGTTGTATTTGTTGCGTTATTCATGTGCGGACATGGATGGTCCACTTCATAAAAGTCTCCCCCATTATTTTTCTACAGATTGTTTTTTAATTACCATAGAATAGAACATGTAGTAATTATACTTAAATAAAATCCGCATAATACATATTTTAACATAAAAATTATAATTTTACTAAAAACTATGTTTCGTCGCTCAGCACAATATTTAAATCCCAAAATTATTATACGTCGAGTTCATAATGTATAAATTATTATACCGCAAGTACGTTATCAATTTGTTAGGATTAGGCTGGTATCACTATCTTATAATTTTCTTTTATTCCTAGTTAGGCAATTTATAAAGTTGTGTACTCAAAACCATTGTGTATTTTAACGTTTAGAATATTACATATAGCTGAAAATAACTGATGACTGATCAGCATGTACATGTTTTATTGTTTTTAACATTGAGTTCAGATTGCCCTTTAACAAAAAAAAAACATTGAGTTCAGATTTCAAACTTTAGACGAACAGAGTTTAGTGTTATGGTCTGTCTATTCACCGGTTTTACGGATTCTGTTTGAGTCTATTTATCAGGGTTTGTGTGTGAATTTGGTATGGAGGGATGAAAACGTGGTTGTTTAAAAAACCACAACTGCATTATCTTTGTTTGCCAACGAACTGTTTTGTATTATGTGACAAGTCCTTTTGCCTGAAATATAAGTTAACAAGTACAATTGTATGAAAATTTGTGAAGTTTTTCAATGTGGGGAAATGTAGCAAATATAGTGTGGTGACCATCCCCGCTAAAATTGAGGTGACTATTGATTTATCCTTTTCCTTATGTATTAATAGTTTAAATTTTCAAATCAAGAAATACCAGACAACAATATTTATCAGTTCAGTCTTAGGATATAACATTGAGAATATCTTGGGTATGGGTAATCAAAAACTAAAACGAAAAATCGAGAAACAGTAATTAAAGAAGTTAAAATTAGTGTAATAGTGAAAGGCATAAAATTATGGAAAGAAGAACAAACCCATACTACACTTATCATATATCCAGTTTTCCACAAAAAGGATTTTAGTTGAAAACTTGTATTTTCTTAATTATTTTTTCTTTGTAGAAAGGCTCTAAGAATACTTTGAATTTAATAAGTAGGTGGACCTTTCGGATATTGTATCATCAAAAATGTTGGATAATTAATTACTTTGAATGAAATTATGCATATACAAAATGATGAAACAATTTGAATAGCTGCACTATTTTGTGAAATAATATTCCATGAAGAAAACGGAACAGCAAACATAAAAGTGACTTGTAATGTATGTTAATCGAAAGTCAAACCAGTTAATGTATGTAAGAAAAAAAAAATATTTGATAGTAATATTTTATTCCTACGTAATATTAATCTTATTAACCCTGCTTTTAATATTTAGAATTATATATTCTGCACCCCACCCATGATGATTCTGAACTAGACTAAATTTTTTTTTTGTTTTTTGTTGACAAATTTGTTTCCGAAAAAAGCACTAAAAGATTTAGAACAGAACAAATGATATGTTAAATGGTGTGTGCATTTACATGTATGTACTACTTATAAGAATGTTACAAGATTGTATTCAAATTGATATGTTAAATGCTCTGTTTAATCCGTACCTAGATGCTTCCAGAGAATAACTTTGTTTTTTTATTGAGTTAATTAACAAAAATGCCATGAACAGTAAAAAAATTTAGTCAAAATGCCATTTTCCCCCTTTCTTTTCCACAATGCCACAACTTTTACATAAAAAAACATAAATGTCCTTCGATGAACACTATGCTGCTGATAGACAAGATACGGATGATGGACAAGATGCAGATGATGGACAAGATGCAGATGATGAACAAGATGTGGATGATAAACAAATTAAGGATGATAGACAAGATGTGAATGATAGACAAGATGTCGATGATCAACAAGATGCAGATGATAGACAATATGTGGATGATAAACAAGATGCGAATGATGAAAAAGATGTGGATGATGGACAAGATGCGAATGATGGACAAGTTGTGGATGGTGGACAAGATGTGGATGATGGACAAGATGTGGATGATGGCCCACCCTAATCCACATCATCTTTTGGTCCACCCTCATCCACATCATCCTCTTTTGGTTCATCACCTTCTTTTGGTCCATCACCCTCTTTTAGTTCATCATTATCCATATCTTCTTTTGATCCACCATTCTTTTTTGGTCCACCATCACGACACTTTACTCTTTTTGTCTAATTATCTTTCATATACAACTTATGTTTAATAATATGGATAACTAATTTGAACTCGTGGACAATTTCGTTAATATAATTCTCGTAGACAAGTTATAAAAATGATTTCGTAGACAAGTTTATGACTTACTCTAATAACTTGTCCATCAGATTTCGTCCACGACAATCACTCTCTTTCATATAAGGGTATTTTCGTCTTTTAATCACATGAACAGTAAAAATGTGGCATTTTTAGAAAGATAAAACAAATGTGGCATTTCCCAAAACTTTTATAAAAAATGTGGCATTTTTGGCAAAAATCCCTTTCTAATTCACAGCTTAATTCACAGTTAATAGTTAGTTCAGGGCAAAGTCTTTTTTAGTGATACGTAAAATCTATCTTAACATTTTTGAAGTACATTTTTGTGTCATCCTCTCTTATCTTTGTATCCAAACACAATCATTTCTTTATTTGATAATATTAAATTCCTAAAAACTATCTATCTAATTTAAATCAATATGTTAGACTTAAAATATAATTCTCTTTGCACTTTTATTTAATCTTATATTTAATTATTTTAATTACTATTTAATACATAAAGTTAATAAAATTTTAGATTTTTTTCAGCATATGATGTGATTTGAATTTTTATAAACGGATATATATTTTAAAATTTTTCTTAGGATATTGATAACCAAACAAGTATATCCACATATAGAGCTCGAAATACATTTTTAAATTACAATAGGGCGCCATCACTTTTTGGCTTTTTGCCAACTTCGGGTCAGATTTTTAACTAAAATTATAACCGATTCAAATATCTGGATCCTCCTTAAGATTACTGAATATTTTGGACCGGTTTTTAATCCATAGCGTACTTATTTACATCCAATTAATGTCAATTGTATCTTAGGAAATATCTAATTTACATGCTGAATTTTTAGGGCTGAGTTTGACAAAAAGAATTGATAACACAAATTTTGTAATCACATCCCTATAATATAGCAACTAATTCAAGATGAATACATCTTATGAAATATCTAATTTGCGTTTAATAAACGATTACATATTTGCTAAGTTCTTATTAGCTTTAAATGTAAACTATTAATCCAATAATATCAGTTGAGAATCAAAATAAAAATATGTCATATCATTCATTCCTAAATCATAACTAACCAAATCAGAAAATGTATATTCTAAACTTGCGAATCAAAAATTTATACAAAACCTATCTACAATCGTTAACAATATATATATATATATATATATATATATATATGTAATTCACCATCGACTACAAGCACCACTAAACTATTACAGTATCATATCAACAAAATAATAGACCCGTGGTGTACCACGGGATAAAACCTAGTTGCATATTATTAAGTGGGTCAATGTATAAAGTTAACTTATTTTCATAACAACCCCATATCACTTTCCCAAAGAGAAAACAACAAATAAAACAGCTAAAAAGGCAGCTTTACAAAGAGTAGACAATGGGATGCCATATTTTCCCTTCTCAAACAAACCTTTTAGAAATGGAAAGAACAAAATAACCACCAAAATACATCCACAAGCCTCTGCCAAACCCGGATTACCGAGACTATAACCCACCGAAAAAACGGCTAGAGCCGCTAGATTCACCAACACAATAAATGTGCCAGGCAAGAAATAGACTGAGCCATCAAATTCAAATTTACCTGAGTTTGGACCATCATCTTCTCCTTGAGATGGTCTAAGTCCAGATCCTTCTATAGTCTCGCTCATAGTCTTTTTAGTGATTATGAACACCGTCTTCGAGATTCCAAAAAGCTTGAGAGTGATATCAAAGATGCTAAATAACCAACTACTAGTCGCTATTATTCTCCAAAGTGACTGGGAGACCAACCACGATTGTATGGAATAACCGAGGCTCATAAATTCCCATAGAGTATAGAGAGAGTGCATCCCAAGAAGTGTGATTATTATGCCTACACAAGGTCCCTAAATGCATAAATAGAAAGAATAAAAACATTAAACTTTTCCCTCTAAGTTAATTAGTAGTATAAGAAAGAAAACTGAACTTCATTATTTAAACCAAAAAAAATAATATTAAACTTAAGAATGAGTGAGAGAGAGCGCCACCTTGGGAAACAAGACAGAGTTGTGGAGTAGGCAATAAGCAGGCAAGAGACAATAAAATAGCTCAGGGATTGACCTCAGACAAACGAGAACACAAAGATAAGCTAGTCGCTGTCGGAATCTTAATTTACGACGAAACATTCCTAGCAACGGACTTTGCTTGTTGAAAAGGAC
>NC_025700.1:3611334-3619198 GCF_000633955.1 Camelina sativa
TGAATCGTATAGCCAACCAATCTGCAAGATTTATAAATAACAAAAACGCATTATATAGATATTTTGTATATTTATTTCTATGATGTAATAAAATATTATTTATTATTAGTATTTTGAAATAATAATAATGTATTGTTTTTAGACGATAAAGATTTATGAGATTTAATTTAGAAGGGAACTACGGTTTTGCCCCAATTGGTTTTATACTCGTAATCACAATGTCCCACTTCTTGAGCCGCTTCTATGGAGTTTGTAAGGATATGTTGGGGGTTTGATTTTCTTTGTAATGCCTCGACCACCGATTTCACCATCTCTTTGGAATTCCCAAATCCTCTTGGCAAACTATCCGCGGCCAAAAGCTCCCCTTAATGATATAACAAAAAGTCAAGTATGTAATTAGTGAATAGAAACTAAAAATTTGAGACAACCGTGAGACGATTAGAGGTTGATTTTTAATATATTAATGGAATGTTTTTTTTTTTTAAGTAATGCTTTGTGAAGATTATGAATATTTTCTTATTTCTTACTTGTAGCAAGATAAGAAAGACTTTCATTGGCTTCTACATCTTCCGGCGATAAACCGTACATAACTCTTCTAGTGTGAAAGCACCCTGAGCCCAAATATATTGGTCCTTGGATTCCCGCAAGTCCTCTTACCATAAACTAATTTAACAAAGAGAAGAAAGAAAACAAGATTGATAAATAACATTGAATTGATTGAATTTTATAAGCAAAAAGTAAGGAGAGGATAAATCTTACTGATTGGAATACGGTGAGTGTATCGGTGGTTGAATCGTAGGACTCTTGAGGGTATTGAACAAAAGCACAATGGTTTGGATTCGATGATCCTTGTAGAAATACACACATAGCTTGTCGCACAACATCGGCTTCATTTGCATACACGTCGCAGTCTACATTCAACATGTATGGTGCATTTGTCATCAAGCCTGACACTCTTACCTGTTCAAATTCATCATCTTACGCTCATCACAGATTCATTAAAATAACAACTACAAGCAACTACGATCTTCGTCATTGATAGTTGTTGTATTAATACGGTTTGTCATAATTCTGAGAGTACACTTAAAGGCTAATGATTATAATTCATGAAAATGTATTCTACTAGTTAATGTCATCACGATCGTTTCGTTTTTACATGCATGCTTAATTAACACATCTTATATAGATATCTAAACATAATGCATAATTGCTCTTTCATTTCAAAAACTAATATGGAATATGCAATGACTATGTTTAAAAACTGATTGCAGCCATATCACATGGAACATTGTACGCATATGCACTATATATATATATATACTGTATATAGTTGGACGCATCAAGTGATAGTTAGTAATAGGCCCTAGGGGTAGTAATCATCATATTCTAACGAAGCTCTTAACTACTAAAAGATCTTAGAGTTTAAATCATATGGAAAGTAATGTTCTGAATCTAATGTATGCTTAATGAAACTAATCTCTGATCTCAACTCTGAAACTACAAAAGAGTGATCAGAAATGTAGTAACCAGAAAATTCATGGCTCCAGCTTTATAGTGATGAAGGTAATTTGGTCTTTTCTCTCTTGAAATGTATACAAAATGAGGGACCTCTGTTACGTCTCCCACACCTCCCTTATTTTCCCATATCACCTTCACATACACACATAAAACAAGAGTTCTCGTAATTGTTATAATTAACCCTTTTATTTTATGCATAACTATCGTGATTAGAGATTTTTTTTCTTTGGAAATATGAAGGAATACCTTAACTATTGTTGAATGATCATTTGGTTTTGTGTTTGAGAAAGCTTCAAAGTCATCATCTGCATCCGACCAATGGGAATCTCCGGTGGCAATTTCCACTTTCCGGCATAACTTCTCGTACTCCCTCTTTATATTATCACAAAAAGAATAAAGAAATTTCTCAATATATAACATATGAAATAACAGAGCGATCATTTAATATAAAAGCTAACTTCTTGTATTACTTTTAAGAAACAAACGCAGTCGGGAAATAACAATCAAACTCGATCATTACCTTCGTCATTTGCCAATCTCCACTGAATTCAGAACCCTTTGTTGTGGCTAGCGGGTTTAAGAAATATCGAAAAGGAGCTCTAACTCTAACGTTGTATTTCTTGCAGAACGGAACCCAAATCTTTGCGAACTTAGAAGCTTCCTTGAGAGAGAAGTAAGTGAGAGGCGAGCATCCATTGTCCGACACATAGCAAGCTAGTTTATTGGTCGGATAATTTATAGCTAACAGCGAAAGCACGGTGTTCACAACGATAATTGGCGGTTCTCGAACCGGATCCGCTGTGGGCACGAAGATATCTACCGAAGGAAGGTCATGAACCCTGAAATTAACAATTTCTAAGGCAGTTCAAAGAAATAGAAAGATAACATAGAAATAATTAATACATCTTTCTTATAATTAAAATAAGAGCTCCGTAGCAGCTAGTTAAGACTTTATACAAATTTGATAAGTTCATGTATATGATTTGTATATACGCTAATAAGAATATTTGTATATATATCAGTGAAAATATATATGGTTTTAGTTTTATAAGAAATGGTACCTTTCATCAATTCTATCTGGATAGGTTTTAGTTTCAGCAGGACTCCATTTTATGCAGGTCGTAAGAAGCCATACGATTGAGAAACAAGATTCACAAAGGAAAGCCACAAGCCAAACGTTGTCGTTTTGGGTCATATATAGGATTCGGTGCAAGAGAAGAGAAAAGAGAAGGCCGAGAATCGTGAGATCCGCAGCTCTTTGAAGACAGCTTTTGTATGAGATCTTTTCACAAAGAGGAGGGAGAGAAGAGCTTGATTCCGCCATGGGAGGAGCTTTCTTGTGGTTTTTTGGATATGTTTCTAAAGGTTTAAATAAATATTTGCGATATGTCTATGAATGCTTGTATAGTTGTATATATGGTGTTCTGATCTGACAAAGACTTAGACCTATATGTGGATAACTCATAAATGTGGTAAGAGTTAACAATGATTCGCTATTAAGAATAGCTTCCACCTTGATGAATTATCACGATGGAACAAGAAACCTGAAGTCAAGGGCCTTGTTTCTTGTGGAAGAAGTAGTAACACGTTATGGGCGAAACGCGTAATAACTGGATTACGTATGAGAGACATGCCCTACTGTAATAACTGGATTCTTAAGGATATGATATTGTTTCTAGTGAAAAGTTTGTTTAGTAAATAATGATGTTCATGTTTAAACGAAATGAAATTGGTTTCATGCATGTATATATTACTTGATAACTAAATAATATTTTATAGTAATTTCGAGGCTTCTAAATTTCGAATAACTAAATCATCGACTAGGTAATGGATTGATTGTTTTGGATGAAAGTATGCTAATTCAAAATGATGAAATATTGTATTAATATTCCAAGAAGAAAACGAACAGTAACGTACGATACAGTTACTTGTTAAGACGAATTGTTTTCCTAGTTAGCATTCTGAAATAAGAACAGAAATATAAAGTCAAACATAACTAAATAACGAATTCATGTACATGAAAACCTCTATAAATTAATAAGGTTAACATTATAAAATTCTATTAATTTATAAAGATTTTTATTTATTGATAAAGATAAAGATAAATTATTAATTTATGAAAAGATTTTTTTGTTTTTATAGTTTTGAAAATTTTATTTTGAAAAATATCGAGAAATGTTAAGAGCATGTCCAGTGGGTGATTCTCTCAGTGTTGCTCTTATTTGAATACCTGCTGGAATTCACATTATAATAGTCTATTGCATTTGATTGAGCTATTCTCATGTATTGTCGAAGTGTTTGAATACATTGAGACTGAAGGTGCATAAGACTTTAAAAGACCTCAAGCATGTAGTCTCCTCGAGTACTTTCATAGTTTTGATTTTGTATATAGATTTGAAAATGATGATATATCTTTTAGGACTCACGGAGAACTTTTCCATCATTCCATGGCGCTACAAAGAAGAGATTAAGATATTTTAAATGCTATGGATTTGGTAAATTCAACTAAAAGACAACTTCAGAAGTTTAGAGATGATGGTTGAATTTCAGTTTAGAAATTGTCTTCAGAAGCAAGCTCGCTGTGATGATGGTAGATCTTTGATTAGAAGTGAAAGAATTTCAGGTCATCACCACGAGCACAAAGACCTAATGTACATATGCAAACCCCAACAGCTTGATTAATTCAGGCAATACAGCTTGATTAGAACCCTAGAAAGAGTACTCTACACTTCCACGATTGTAGGAGGCCAGGCCAACCTTGAGAAAGAGTACGACCCTAAAGTATCTCAATGGGCTGAGACGTACGTAGTCCAACATGGAGCCCCTATAAGGTGAGATTCTTTAATCCCTAATTTTTTTTTAAAAGTAGGATTTTGAGAAACAAGTACGTAGTACGTCGTCACGTTGAACTATGTATATGTCCTCTGTTCTTCCCAATTCATTCATCATGATCAAAGATTTTTTACCCACGAACAAGAATGTTTTAATTAATGTGTAGTTGAAAAAGAAAAAAAAAATCATGTAGAGAAGAAAACAAAACAACAATAGTTTTTTTGAAAAAACCAAAAATAATGTAACCAAAAACAAACATGAAGTAGTATTATTACAAAAGTCATAAGATCCCATCCATAGGAATTGACGAGAACCAAAAGATAAAAGTAGCTTTTGGTACAAAAGATAAATAACAAAGTCTTAACTACAACAGTAGCTCAAGATTAACGTTCTCGACATGGTCTAGACAGGTGTAAACCTTACGATTCTTACCCGCTTCCAGTCCATGGAGTGCAACTCTTACGATCGTCTTTCTCTCGATATTGCAGTAGAGAAGGCATGAAGGCATCATACGTTCTATCCAGAACACAACTTCATTTGTTCGAGTCACTCCAACAAAGTGTACCTCGGCAGTTCCCACTATATCTTTCCACAAATTAGGAGGAAATAAATATGTATGCTTCGACCATACTTGCTTTTCGGCATCTTCTAGAACCAGCAACTCAAGACTTCCATCAAAAAACCAATCAAAATCACACTCATATAAACCTAGTTTACCATTGTAGTCTATCAGATATCCATCAAGCGCTGCTCTATAGACATCTTCCACGACTATAATAGACTTAAAACTTTCAGACCTTACATCAAAGCAAACTATCATGCAATCCCTTGAAGACCTATCAGTAGCTGGATAATACAAAACACCATCGATGCATATCCTTTTACGAGGCAAATCATGAGATATGCGACACTCGACCATTCTCCACGAAAATTCTCCAGTCCCTAAAGTCAGAATTTGATGCTCACCACACTCCCATGCATTTTCATGACGCCTGGTCATGGACAATACCTTGAACTGTTTATCAACTGGATCATATCCCAAATAGCTTATCACCTTAACTCTCTTTGTCGTCAGTTTGGGTAAAGGTAAGGACTGACCGGTGCTAGGGTTACATACCACCGGCACCGTTTCCGTCCTTCCCCTTGAGATCTCCTTAGTATAAATAAGACAGACCAAGCCATGAATAGATTCACTCATTTCACAAAAAACACCATCAAAGGAGAGCCTCATATGATAATTAGCGACTATGGGAGAAGAGTTCTCATCCGGATTTTGAGGTTGAGGGGAGGAGAAGAAACAGAACCTGCCGTGTTTTTGGAAGGCGAACAATAGCTGCGGGCGAGCCAAAGATCTGGTCAAGAACAACTCATTGAAATGGGGAAGGCGAAGTGTGGAGCCCCATAGCTTCGATACGCAGCGACATGCAGCTACAGATTTCGCCTGCAGCCTCGAGACTATGTCGATGGTTTGATCAACTGGGATGTGTGGCGATGAGTTTTCTCGTTCGTTCTCTGGTCGTGCATTGCGTTGGGTGATGGTAAGACGATCCTCCGAGACGGTTTTTCGCCGTTTTTTCATGGCTGACGGCGACTTCGGCTCTTCTCTTTCACTTTTTCAAAGGGAATGACCTAATGAGTATAAACCTCAAGCTTATCTAAACGGCTAGAGATATATTGTAGTGCAAACTCATTTGTGATAATGGTTTGAGAAGAAGCCCATGCAAAAATTATAGATGGGCGTTTTCTTTTCTTAGTCGCTCAACTAACAACCACGACTAAAAAGAATTAAAAGCCCGGTCCAACTTATTATCACGGGTGATGAAATAGCGTTTTTAATAACATTATCGTATTATAAAGATAGTGTTTCAAGGTGTTATTAATATTCTTATTTCTTGTAGTGTCCAAATACTTTCATTATTCATCGTAAGTTAGTAACTATTAAAACTAAAACTAAAAATGTTTAAAATTTTTACACAAAAAAAAAACAACAAATAATGAATTTTTAGGTGCTGATTTTATAGTACTTTGTTGTCGCGTTGGTCTTGGTGTGTCGCTGGGATTTTTTTTTGCCATTGAAATAGTATAGTTTTGCTTTTTCAAAAAAAAGTAGTATAGTTTTCAAGTCGTCAACTTTGGTGGCGCGACTACTAAAAGAATACGCATTACTCTTTCCGTTTCAAAATATAATATATGTTTTAGATATTTATTTTATGTTGTAAGATAATAGGGGGTTTTACAAGTCTCTATGTAAATTTAAATGCATTAATAACTTATAATCATTAATATGTTGAATCTTTTCTAACTAAATAAAATAATGATTTAATTAAAGAAAAACAAATTATCTACCTGATATGATGAATCTTTTCTAACTAGTTGAATCTTTTACCTTAAACATCTTTAGAGCATGTGTAAAATACACCCGTTAAATTTTCCACCAATATAACATACAGTGCCGGCCCAATATTCACGAGTGCCCTACACAAAAATCTAAAAATGTACCCTTTTCACTTATTACAAAAGATTTAAATTTTCTATAAAAAGTCAAACTTGATATTTTAAGGCCTTTTACATAGAAAATGCCTCTTACATCTAAATAAAAAAACCCTTATACATATTCTACAAAAAAAAAAGGCCTTTTGTTTAACAGATTTTTAAGTGAAAAAGGCCTTCAAAATTTTAGGCTCGAATCTTTGGCTTCAGTGGCTTCCCCTATTGGCCGGGCCTGATAACATATTTTTTTTTTCCAAACTTTACATTGGTTGAGCATATGACCTTGAGAAAGAGTACGACCCTAAAGTTTATCTCAATGTGCTGAGACGTAGTCCAACATGTTAAATTTTCCACCAATATAAAGTTTGATCCCAAACCCCAAGAGCTTACCCACTTAATTAGAACTTTTGTCGTCTATTATGCTCTTAATAATTTCTTGAATAGCTTAAAGAGGCCCGTAGACTATGCCATAATAGTCACTAGTCAGCCCACAAAAGACAAAACTAAACAAAAAATCCTCGAAACTCCTTCTCCTTACCTTACTCACACGGTACGTGTGTCGTTTATAGCGATCTTTTGTTACCTAAACCACAACGTGATCACTTTACCAATACATGCACAATCAAATCAAAACAATGACAGTTCTTTTTCGTAAATCAATCACTATAAGAACTACGTACATACGTCTCGATCCACAAGCTGACAAACGTATGTTACGTGTCTAATGTGTTTTCGTTATAATAGTTTATTTCTGTAATTTGAAGACATGTGAGGAGCTTTGACCTGAACTTGTTAGTGAGTTATTTTGATTAGTTTAATATTAATTATATAATTAGTTAAATTTTGATCAATTTAGATGGGTTTCTCTAGTAGAGATATGAACTCTAACAATGAAATTTGTTTTCATTAATATAGGCATTCCATAATTTTTAAATGCAAAGAAAACAACGCCCTAAGTTTTAATGGAATAAGAAAGATTAGAACTGGAAATTAGCGATATATATATATATATATATATATATAT
>NC_025700.1:3619209-3621369 GCF_000633955.1 Camelina sativa
TTTTTTTTTTTTTTTGTTAAATGGAGTTTCGTTTTTAGGAAAAAAAGTCAAAAGCATCACAATTTTTTTTGTTTGATATAGAAGCAGACATGGGCCAAGATATTGGGCCTTAAACTGTCATCAGCCCACAATAGGGTCTCTGATGAACCGCCCACCCTTCGATCCATCTTCATTCTATGTAGCGAACCAAATCTCCAGAAATTTGCCAATTCCCGAGGATTCTCTCAGTCTCAGCAATCGAGAGAGAGAGAGAGAGAGAGAGAGAGAGAGAGAGAGCAAGAGGTAGCGAGGATTTTGGGAGCGAGCGTGAAATTAGATTGAAGTATTAGATAGCTATGGATAGAGAATGGGGTTCGAAGCCTGGAAGTGGAGGCGCCGCCTCCGGCCAAAACGAGGCTATAGATCGCCGTGAGCGTCTCCGTCGTCTTGCTCTTGAAACCATTGACCTCGCTAAAGATCCCTATTTCATGCGAAATCATCTTGGAAGGTACGACGTTTTTACTCTGGCGTTTCGATGTATATGTTCTTCTGTTTATGTATGTACCGCACATTAGACACGAGTAGCAGATTCATTTCGTGGATGGTTAACTAGGAAATTAAGAATTTGCTTTTTTGAATTTGGCAGTTCATCTACATTCTTGTTCTGATATATATGTATTTGCTAGTGTGTATCCATTTGTGTGCATGACTTATTAGTTCTGGTGTTTAATTTGATTGGTGATTTTAAAAATTAGGGTTTTATAGATGTCACTGATTTGTTCTCTTTGGTTTTGTCTTATATGTTGTGAAGCTATGAGTGTAAACTATGTCTAACGCTACATAACAACGAAGGAAACTATTTGGCGCATACTCAAGGTAAGAGGCATCAGACCAACTTGGCAAAGAGAGCTGCTCGGGAGGCTAAGGAAGCTCCTACTCAGCCGCAGCCACTCAAGCGTAAAGTCTCAGTTCGCAAAACAGGTATTAAGTTATTTTATGTTTGATTTACCTTTTCTATAAACAGAGTGTTATTCTCGTTGTGTATGCTAAAATCTGCCTAGGCCTGGAATTGGATATAATGGGAAAGTGATTGGTCTAGAAGTGATTTATTATAGTCTGGACTGATTTAGTTGCCGGGTTGTATGTCTTTGCTACTGAGTAGATAGATTTTGCTTAATTGATTGCTTTAAAGGTTCTGTTAGTAACTCCATTTTATGTATGGTCTTGCAGTTAAAATTGGTAGACCAGGGTATCGGGTTACGAAGCAGTATGATCCCGAGCTACAACAAAGATCTCTTCTGTTCCAGGTAAGCATCTAACTGTTATTGTTGAACTTCATTCATCATCATTTGAGACTTGAATCTCACTGTTTTTGTTCTCTCGTCAACCTTGATTTGCAGATTGAATATCCTGAGATAGAGGACAACTTAAAGCCAAGACATCGTTTCATGTCATCTTATGAGCAGGTGGGTGTTACAACTCCTTGTCTATATGTCAATTGTCATGTTACCTTTTCCTTCACTGGCGTTCCATTCTGAATAGTTTTATTTCTTTTCTTTTTTTTTTGTGTGCAGAAAGTTCAACCTTATGACAAGAGATATCAATACCTCCTGTTTGCAGCTGAACCATATGAAATCATAGCTTTCAAGGTATGTTTCTTTTTTTACTTGCCATCTGGGATAAGCTCTAGTAGCTCAACATATCTTAGTTGACTTGTTTTGCTGATAATTGATGGTTGTGTTTCAACATCGGTTTCAGGTTCCTAGCACAGAGGTTGATAAATCAACCCCAAAGTTTTTCTCTCACTGGGATCCAGACTCCAAGATGTTTACTGTAAGTGCTTGTTTATCATAATTCTCACAAACCCATAGCTTGGTTTGTTTTCCTACTGAGATTGGATAAGTTTTGTGTTTTTGATTAATCAAAATACTGACAAAGAAACTTCGTAATAATAAAACAGCTGCAGGTGTATTTCAAACCTACCAAGCCAGAACCAATCAAGCCTCAGTCGGCTGTTGGAGCCAATGGTCTTCCACCACCACCGCCGCCGCCGCCTCAAGGTCAACCGCCACCACCTCCTCCATCTGGTGCACTACCACCGCCACCACCTCCAATGGCTAATAATGGTTTCAGGCCTATGCCACCACCTGGAGGTTTCGGACATCCTAACATGTGAAAGTG
>NC_025700.1:3622532-3654518 GCF_000633955.1 Camelina sativa
GAGAGAGAGAGAGAGAGAGAGAGAGAGAGAGAGAGAGCAAGAGGTAGCGAGGATTTTGGGAGCGAGCGTGAAATTAGATTGAAGTATTAGATAGCTATGGATAGAGAATGGGGTTCGAAGCCTGGAAGTGGAGGCGCCGCCTCCGGCCAAAACGAGGCTATAGATCGCCGTGAGCGTCTCCGTCGTCTTGCTCTTGAAACCATTGACCTCGCTAAAGATCCCTATTTCATGCGAAATCATCTTGGAAGGTACGACGTTTTTACTCTGGCGTTTCGATGTATATGTTCTTCTGTTTATGTATGTACCGCACATTAGACACGAGTAGCAGATTCATTTCGTGGATGGTTAACTAGGAAATTAAGAATTTGCTTTTTTGAATTTGGCAGTTCATCTACATTCTTGTTCTGATATATATGTATTTGCTAGTGTGTATCCATTTGTGTGCATGACTTATTAGTTCTGGTGTTTAATTTGATTGGTGATTTTAAAAATTAGGGTTTTATAGATGTCACTGATTTGTTCTCTTTGGTTTTGTCTTATATGTTGTGAAGCTATGAGTGTAAACTATGTCTAACGCTACATAACAACGAAGGAAACTATTTGGCGCATACTCAAGGTAAGAGGCATCAGACCAACTTGGCAAAGAGAGCTGCTCGGGAGGCTAAGGAAGCTCCTACTCAGCCGCAGCCACTCAAGCGTAAAGTCTCAGTTCGCAAAACAGGTATTAAGTTATTTTATGTTTGATTTACCTTTTCTATAAACAGAGTGTTATTCTCGTTGTGTATGCTAAAATCTGCCTAGGCCTGGAATTGGATATAATGGGAAAGTGATTGGTCTAGAAGTGATTTATTATAGTCTGGACTGATTTAGTTGCCGGGTTGTATGTCTTTGCTACTGAGTAGATAGATTTTGCTTAATTGATTGCTTTAAAGGTTCTGTTAGTAACTCCATTTTATGTATGGTCTTGCAGTTAAAATTGGTAGACCAGGGTATCGGGTTACGAAGCAGTATGATCCCGAGCTACAACAAAGATCTCTTCTGTTCCAGGTAAGCATCTAACTGTTATTGTTGAACTTCATTCATCATCATTTGAGACTTGAATCTCACTGTTTTTGTTCTCTCGTCAACCTTGATTTGCAGATTGAATATCCTGAGATAGAGGACAACTTAAAGCCAAGACATCGTTTCATGTCATCTTATGAGCAGGTGGGTGTTACAACTCCTTGTCTATATGTCAATTGTCATGTTACCTTTTCCTTCACTGGCGTTCCATTCTGAATAGTTTTATTTCTTTTCTTTTTTTTTTGTGTGCAGAAAGTTCAACCTTATGACAAGAGATATCAATACCTCCTGTTTGCAGCTGAACCATATGAAATCATAGCTTTCAAGGTATGTTTCTTTTTTTACTTGCCATCTGGGATAAGCTCTAGTAGCTCAACATATCTTAGTTGACTTGTTTTGCTGATAATTGATGGTTGTGTTTCAACATCGGTTTCAGGTTCCTAGCACAGAGGTTGATAAATCAACCCCAAAGTTTTTCTCTCACTGGGATCCAGACTCCAAGATGTTTACTGTAAGTGCTTGTTTATCATAATTCTCACAAACCCATAGCTTGGTTTGTTTTCCTACTGAGATTGGATAAGTTTTGTGTTTTTGATTAATCAAAATACTGACAAAGAAACTTCGTAATAATAAAACAGCTGCAGGTGTATTTCAAACCTACCAAGCCAGAACCAATCAAGCCTCAGTCGGCTGTTGGAGCCAATGGTCTTCCACCACCACCGCCGCCGCCGCCTCAAGGTCAACCGCCACCACCTCCTCCATCTGGTGCACTACCACCGCCACCACCTCCAATGGCTAATAATGGTTTCAGGCCTATGCCACCACCTGGAGGTTTCGGACATCCTAACATGTGAAAGTGAAACCAGCGAATGCAGTCTAAAAACACACAGTACTATGATCCATGGTTTTATATCATAAGAGAGTGTGCTCTTTGACTGAAAAATATCAAAATATGTTTTGACATGGCTTCTCAAAGCTGATCTCTGTATTAACAACTCTCTAGATTACTTTTATGAGTTTTGCTTTAATAGGTTTGAATTCCGTTAAATATACAATATTAAATTGTCATTTGTCATATCGGTTAAGCTCAAAACCAAGCGTCAACCGGAACTGTCAGTTCCAAGACCGGACGTAATTTAAATTTCAATTGTTTCTGACGAGATGGACCTGGCTCCCTTACGATAGAGGACAGGGTTAATTTTGTAATTTCGTGTTCAACAGTTGTCACTGAAATTCAAAAAGTAAAGAAGAGGGAAAAATAAAATCAAAATCAAAATCCCTAATTCCCCAAATTACTTTGAATTCTCTCGGATCCACACAAAGCTCTGTTGAAACCCAACGGACGCGTTTTCGTCGTCCTTGAAGCGTTCGAGCAATATAGAAGAAGCCGCCGAGAAAGTTCTGTAATGGATGAGTCATTAACTCCAAACCCTAAGCAAAGACCTGCTGCATCGATGGCGACTCGAATCCAGGCGCCGACTAGTCCCTTCTTCTTGGGGTCTAACGACGATAGGTTCGAACGGGAACAAGCTCGCGCCGCTAGAGCTGCTGCTAGCCGTCGTAGGTCTGTTCTTTTCGCTCGTGGTCCGCAGCCTGAGCAGGAGTCAGATCCGTGTTTTGACAAACAGCAAATTCTCGAGTTGTTTCAGAATTGTATCAAATTGGCCAGTGAAAACGTAAGCGAACTGTCTTCTCTCTTTGTTTAGACTTGCAATTTCTTACGGATTTTAAAGTTTTTTTTTTAATTAATTTTTGTTGATGGGACTTGTTGAGTTTTTTTTAAATTATGTTATGTGTTAAACAGAAAATTAATCAAAAGAATACGTGGGAGTTGAATTTGATCGACCATCTTTGTGAGATTATCAAAGTTGAAGATGAGAACAATGCTGAGACAAATTTTCAGAAGGTAAGCTTTTGATTTCATTCTTCTTTGGCTTTTCTTTTTTAAAATGCTTGTAAGACTTTTAAGAATGCACAATAAATCGAAAAAGAGAGACTGAGAGTTCAGAATCATGTTTAATAAATATTTGTGTTCGTTTCGAGGCAGGCAAGTTGCACTCTTGAAGCTGGAGTTAAGATTTACTCAATGAGGGTAGACTCGGTTCATTCAGAGGCTTACAAGGTCTTGGGTGGAATTACTCGAGCTGGCCAAGATGACAGCCGAGGTATCGATCTCTTACACACATAAACAGTTAACAAATGTCTTTAGCACTTTGTTAAATTTCCAAGTCAAAAGCTTTTAACAGACAACAAATATCTTTTTTTTTNTTTTTTTTTTTTTTTTTTTTTTTTTGGATCTGCTTATACACTGATATTGGTTACTTTGGTTTGCCAAACTAGTCTTGGGATATATACATATGAATATGTTTCTTAGTGTTTGACTTCTATATGAGAATTTAAGTTACTGTTGATTGATTATAAAAGGAGACAGCTGAAGAACTACAATTATTGGCTACGCAGTGTATTAAATCTTTAAGTTTCTTCAGCTCTAATTTCTAAAGATAGTACTGCAAGTAAAGTTATATCTTATGTTATTTCCTTTTTTTTCTGTTGTTTCTTCTCGAACCTAGATAATGAGGATGTTGCTGGTGCGGTAGGAAATGAGACTAACCAAAAGAAACAGACAGAGAAAAAGGTAGTTCGAACAGAAATCCCGATTCTTGTTATTGTTGATGAAACTACTTACTGATGAGTTTCGAACTTGCAGTTATCGCCTTTATCCACACTGGAACCATCCTTTGAAGCCCTTAATGTGAAGAAGTTCGATGGTAATTGCTTAGCTTAACATTACTCCCTTTGTTAGGCTGTGAAAAGTAAGTTTTGTATGATAATGTTATGTCCTTTTTTTTCTTTCAGTGGCATTTGCAGTGGATCCCCTTTATCATCAAACTTCAGCACAGTTTGATGAAGGTGGAGCAAAGGGTCTACTGCTAAACAACTTAGGAGTCTATGGAGGATGTCAAGTTCTATTTGATTCACAAGAACTCCCTGGAAAGCTTGTTTCGTCTGCAAAGCAGCATGATAAATCAGAAACAATTGATCTATCATTTGCTAAAGGTCTGGCTTTATTGGCTGATATGCTCTGCTGTATCATTGTACATGTTTTGTTGCATTATTCTGTCTCTAATGTCGTGGTTAAATTTGTAGAGTGTGTGGAGCAAATGGTGCTAAACATGCGAAATAAGGATGAGATTGTACCTTCTCTTCGGGCAATAATCAATCAATTTGATGAAGAAAATCAAAGACAACCTGATACGTTTTCTTGTGGTCAGACGACTGAGTCTTTTGATATTTCACATACTAATGAAGCTAGCTATGCCGACGATGATGAAGGATATGATAACTTTGGAACTTCTTTTGATTATGAGGGTCAGTCTGGTGATGTTGATGAAAACTCTGGCCTCAACGATGCAGAACCAACATATTCAAATTTTCATGAGGTTATTACCATCACTCCTCTAATTTTCACTTGTTTTACAATGGGCTTTCTTTGGTACTGAAAAGTGAAAACCTGATGCTGATGTTTTCATTTTGCAGGAAGTTGAACCAGCCTCACTGCAAGACCTAGATTCAGATGACAGATTTGAGAATGTTGATGACTATCTCTTCTTGTCGTTGGGAATAACATCTAAGCAAAATTCTTGGGCAGGTCCTGATCACTGGAAGTATCGGAAAACAAAAGGTATGTGCTTATATCTCCACATTGAAGCAATAGCACAGGCCCTCTTGGTTATCTAGTTTTTCCTAGGGTTTCCTTTATCTGGACTCTTTTGCAGGTCCAGATGATCATACTGCTTCAGAAAACAAATCTTCTCCACCAGCGAAGAAAACCAGGAAGAAAAAGCAAGCAGAGCCTGTACTAGATTTTACAAAAGTTTTGGAGGAAGAAATGCCTGATATTTTTGCCCCTCCAAAAAACCCGAAGTATTTACTTCTCCCAGCAAGTAGAGCTCCTTGTCAAACAAAGCTTCCAGAGGATTGCCATTATCAACCTGAGAATCTAATAAAGCTATTTCTACTACCGAATGTGATGGTATGGCTATACTAAACTCAGATCCAGTCACTATATTGCTATTGGTTTTTATATATTTTCTTTCTTCATTGTGTATCATCTTTTCTGAAGTTAATCTTCTGAATGGTTACAGTGCCTTGGGAGGAGAAAAAGAAAATGCGCAGGTACAAATCCAGTAATTATGATAATTGTCACTGATAGTTTATGAGGCATTTTCCAACGTCTTTGTTATCTGTACTGATATAGAATTTCCTTTACAAATAAACTGGTTTTTCAACAAATTACCTCTGAAAGCTGTTTTACACTTTTTTTGTTATGTGCATAATCCAGGTGAGAATTCAAAGCAGCAGTTTGATGATTACGAACATGCGGATTCATGGGGAGATGATAATGTATATGATGATGGCCCATTTGTTAATGGAAATGATCAAAGTGATGCAGAAGATACTACTAACTCATTGATCTCTCAGCCACGCCAGGTATGAATATTGATCTAAATGCTTATGCCCTTACAAATCATTTGTAGCTTATCTGTGGCTAGCACTGAAACATTATTGTAATTTTCCTACACAATTCATGCTCTAGGTCAACAAAATTGAGGTCCAATACGATAAAGCTTCAAAACAAGTTGATGTGCAAGTGCTAAAGGAAACTCTTTGGGAGTGTCTTCAAGAATCTCCTGAACCACCAATTCAGGTTCAACTAACATAAATATAGTTCCTGCTTTCTTTATGCATTTTCCTATGTCCACTCTAATAAACTCTCTTATTAGCTCTGTGACACATAATTGTAATTCACATTGGTCATCTTTTGTCAAGATATACATGTTTAGTGCACAATTTAATATACTTCCACACCCTAAATATAGCATCTTTTTCTGTTGTAGCATTATTTCTGAACTTGACAGATATCTGATTGTGGCAGGATGAAGAACACCAACAAGGACCACTTGAAAGTAGATCTTTCAAAGAGCTACTGGCTAGCTTTCCCGATGATTGCCAAGCGGCTGGTTCCACCCAAGACATCTCACCACATCTATGTTTCATCTGTTTGCTGCATTTAGCGAATGAGCACAATCTCAGCCTCGTTGGCTCTCAAGCCTTGGATGATCTAACAATACACCTTGCCTGAGTGAAGAGAGACCAAGAAGAACAGCCGAGTGTTTCAAGAGCTCCTTGAGCTTAATGCTAAGCGTAATAAGTTGTGTTTGTAGTTTAATGTAATGACTTGATTGTGTGTAGTAACTTTGTTCAAAATCCATTAATCGTTTGTCGTTTTGGTACAATGTTTCAATTCCATCTGAATGATTTATCTCCATCAGAAAACTAAATACAGTAGTATAAATCAAATTCACAGTTACAATGAACCTCAAACTCTCTGTCGTTTCGTGTGATAAGAGAACAAAAGCTTGGGTGTGCCCTTAAGAAGCCTGAGCGCTGCTTTTGGATTTAACAGTCGACTTGGCTCCATCTTTGTATCCTTTCTGACGAGCTCTTAGTTCCCACATTGAAGTCAGCTTCTTCTGCTCCACAAGTGCTTTTTCCGACTTCTCTCTTGCTTCTTCACAAGTCTCCATACCTGAGTTACACTTATCTGCCTCCTTTTGGTAAGATGATGTTACCTTCTTGGCCTCTAGCAGACCTGTGTCTACTCGTTTGTGTTTCTCCATCGATGCTGCTTCACGTTGCTTCAGTTCCTCTGTTAAAAGTTCGGCATAGTTCTTCTCTGTGTCTTCGTTCACCTCTGGATCACGCTTTGCACAATCTGCACATCAAAAAGAAAGAACAAGATGTTCTTAATACACTCGTATACTTAAAATAGAGTCAAGAACATTCTTCTGGGTTTGACAGGCATCTAATGCTAAGTATGATAAAGTGACGCTTAAAAACTGATGAATCCAATGTCAAAGAAACTCACCGGCGAATGAACCATTGCTGAGTCCTGCAATAAATCCAAAACAGGTAAACCGTGTTAGGCGTTTCGTTTTTGGTACCTCCGAAAAATACACAGGACAATAGTTTCAACTACCATACATTCATTAGAGTGAATCATAAAAACATAAAGCCTACACTGTAATTAGACATCACCACGACAGCCACAACAAGTAAACCACATGCTCAACCACACCACAAGTCATACCTCAAAGACTCAAACTTGGTAACTAATTTGCTAAAACAAGAACAGTAACCTACAAACTTCAAATCTCTATGATCCAAACTATAGCCTCAGATCACTGTGTTGTTTCTTCAATTATTTTGGTTTGGTAAGTAATCAGTGATCAGCTTATGATCTCAAGAGCCACAATTTTTGTAGATCTACACAGCTAAAACATAGCGAGCACAATAGTCTATCTGCATTGAGATTTCAAACTCAATCCTTCCTTAATCAAGCTGAAGCATGCGATCTAGCAACTCAAGCACCAAAAGAACCAAAACTTAAAACCCAACTATTAAAAGGTACTAAATTTGCTAATTCTCTCAGCTTAAATCTGTAAACTTTAGAGACGATGAAGCAAGATCCAATCAAGGGCAATAATGAAATTACCTGTGGGGATGGTGAGAAGAGGAAGCGAAGAGCAATCACAGACGCAAGCAGAGCAAGAAGTGGCTGAAACAGCCAAAGCTTCAGTGAGGTGCCAGTAGAGCGGCGGACCAAGTATGTAACCAATCATGCACAGCGCCAGTAAAGCCAGTCCCACTTTCAGCGCCGCCGTGTGCTTCGCCATAGCAGAGAGATCTATCTGGGTTTTTTGAGCTGGGATTTAACTGTTGCAGAGTAATGAGATTTGGGATTTGAAGACTCTCTGATGGACGGACTCTTGCACTAAAAATTAAAATTATGGTGTGTCGGTGGTTTTTTTAAAACAAGTTTCTATATTTAGGTAAAGGACCATAAACATTACAAAATGTTAACTTGACTATTTTTTACTCGGTGATGTTTTTGACTTTTACCCATATTATTAATGTTCTTACTCCGTTGAATCTAGAAGCCGTGTAGAGATGACCTTGTGTCTTTTGCCTTTGACATGGGTCTTTAAGTGGTCACCTAGTAGAGGTCCTACTGTCCTACACCTTCATTTCGAATTTTCGATGGTCTCTCTCACCTTCAGGTCGCTTCTCTATAAGTCCTTAGTGGGTAAACCAACTAAGAAGAAGGAAAAACAAGAACTTCCCAACATTTTCATCAGAAAAGGCTTTATTCTCTGAGACAAAACTTCATCTAGATTAAAAGAACATGAATGATCCAAATAACCTATGGCTATTTCTAACGTTATTTGTTTCTGCTGCTGGCTACCTCATTGATTTTGTTTCCGAGATTCTAAATTAGCTGCTTCCCATAGTTATTCCCGGGTCAGCAGAAGATTTCAATCTTACAACAAAGTAAACGGGTAAAGGTGCTGACGTGCCGTTATACAGCAAGCCGGGGGGTGTCTATATCACCTTAATCAGCCATGAGCCCCAATGCATACCAGATAATCAAATTGTAGAAAGCAGCAACAAGATTAAATCCTTAAATGTTATTTGATGATTCAAATCAATTGTATTAAATTTACCCTATACACCACCATATACTTCAAATCGAACTAACTTGTGACAGCAATAGTTTCATGTATTTTGACTATTTCGCCAACAAATAATTAACGATCAATCATAGTATCATACATTGGATAAAAGAGCACACACACTTCCGTGTAATGGTGTGTGTCTTAATCTATTTCCCCAATTGTTTAAGCAAAGCTTCTTCATACTACTCCAAGATGGAGCAAGGCCAATGATGCTTCCACATTGCAATCTCTTCTTTACCATTTAGCTTTCGGACTCCTCCATAGAACCCGTCTTCTTCGTTACCTTCCTCTTTATGATCTCTCATGATCATCGTTCTTCTCCACCTCGAGCCAACTGTGTACTGGTTGAATTCCAACACTGCCATCTCTGTTTTTACCATTCATCAACACTTGGCCATTTAGTACAACATATGAATACAGAAACCCTTATGACACAAAATCAATAGAAAATGGCTTATGCCATATGATCAGTGGGGAGGTTAAGGTTAAACCAATATGCAAGTGGACAGAGAGAAATACCAAGACATTATCCTTTTCTCATTGAAATCTACTTTATGTGGTTATGTAATGTGCCAGCAAAAGGAGAAAAGGAAGAGATTTTTTTGGAGTGATAAAGAGGACTAAAAATCATTGTAGTGCCCCACCACCATAAGTACTGTAGATTCCAACGATAAGGACATAAGTAGAGGTTTCAACATCAACTGAAGACATACATTATCAAAATGTCAAGGAAAATTAAGACATATCCCATCATCATCATCATTTGTCTTTTTGGGACCAATGTTTAACAAGAAAAAGGCATTGCTTGAATTGGATCTCTTCAATGTTCACCCTTTTCAACCAAGTTTTGGGAATTTAATGGACTTTATGAGCAAAGACAATGAGTAAAGTATAGAATATGAAAGCCAATTTTAAAACAACCAACCAAGACTCCATTTTTTAAACCACAGAAGATGAAGATGATGCTGAGAAGTGAGAAACTCACCATTAAAATGGCAATGACAATGGTTGAGATCTCCATCACAGGATTCCAAGTGGCCAACAACACCATACCACCATCCTACACAACGACATCACACAAGCTTGTTTCAGAATCAGATTGATGTTCAAACAACAAGCATCACAGGTTGTTATAATATTTACCATATGGGAACTCTTTGTTCCTCCTCCACTGGATCTCGATGTGATCTCCAGGCCTCAACTCTTTTAACGAATCTGACACATGGAGATGATGAGGCGATGCATCAATGGGAGCTGCTCTCAGTCTATCCCATGTTACACCCTTTTCAACCGCAGCTGCTCGTCTACCATGTGGTGGATACCTAAAATCCCATAAATGAAAGCTTTTGATGAGAAATAAGAAAATTTGTTTGTGACAAAATGTGGACATGAGATATTATATACCTGGCTTGGAAAGTATCAGTGTGAGTATCATAGCTGAGCTCAGCATCATAGCAAGACAACATGAAGCCTACATGCCCGTTCTGCTCTTACACCAAATAAGGCTCTCAGTACTTTGATCAAACCCATATAGCATTAGATGGAGCAACTAAGTTTATAAATTTTAATTACCTCACGGTTGTAAACTTGAGCTGGGAACCAAAAACGACCTGTTTCAAGGGAGAGGTAACAGCTCATGCTGGAATCAAGTGGCAGAGAAGATGCATATCCCCTCCTTTGGTTATCATCTCGGAAGACGGATGAAAGAGATCGAAACAAAGAGATGATTTTGGCAAAACCAAGACGCCCAGTTTGGTGATGAGGAGAAACAAGATGATCTGTGGAAGAGAGATAACATTGCCACTGTCTGTGAGCAGCAGGGCCAAGGATTTTGCCCCATTTGGCCTTCAAGTGTTTCTCCCAGAGATGATCACTCACACATCTCTCTCTCAAGGAGCTACAGACCCTCGCCATGCTGCAGAGTTCGGAAGGTGGAAGAAGGTCGAGAATGCAGTCGAGAGCCAGCTCAGGGAGGTCAAGGACAGACATTTGATCAAGCACCGGAGGGGGTAGATCTTGTTTGGTCTGATGTAGGGTGGTCATAAAGGGATTCTTGATGAAGTAGAAGGAGAGCAAGGTTTTGGTTTCAGATGCCCATGGAGGAAGGGATAGAGACTTGGCAAAGAAAAAGAAAGAAAGACAAGTGATGAGAAAGTAGAGAAGCATTTAGACAGTATTATTATTTTGTTGCCTTTTTGGATTTGTTGTTTCTGAAGAGAGTATAAATGGAAGAAGAGGATAGATTGATAGCCAATAGGAATTGGAGGATCACCTAACCAACTCATCACACCAAATAAATAATTCTTTTTCTCTGTCTCTCTTGTTTTGGAACTTGAGATTGAATGAAGTTGCCAAGTTGTTGAAATCAAGAGAGAGAGAGAATTGGACCCACAAAAACCCAGATCACAGGAAAGAAAATGCCTTAGAATCAAAGCCTAAATTGAAGGGGGTTACATATTAAATAACAATAAAAAGATGAATTATATAGAGAAAGGGTCTACTTGGTGGTGGTGGTGGTGGCATTGGGATTTCCAAGGACAGTGGGAGGAGATAGAATATGGATCTGGGCAGACAGAACAAAAGGTTCGTTGAACCTATAATATTAAAAGTATAAGAAAACAACTACTTCCGTATCTCTCTAAAAGATTGATGTTTAGAAACTTTTACACATTTTAAGAAAACAATGATTACTGAGTTTAAATATATTTTTTCCTTTGACTAAAAAGATATTATTTAATTTTAAACCAATAACAATTCAAAATTTTAAATATTTTCAATGATTACTTCTTGAAGTTTACAAAACATCAAGAAAAAAAAAATATCTCAAAACATGAATCTTTATGAGACAAAAGGGAATATTTTCATTTATAAAAACAGAAACAACCAATGAGGAAGAAGAGGAAAGAGGTGGAGGAGGAGATCTCTAGTAGTTGTACAATAAACAATATTGTAAAGAAGCAATGATCACAAAAGCAATTGTGGACAACATTATCTCAACCCTTCATGAATTCACCAGGGTGAAATCATATAAACCGAATTAGATATGTAAAAAAAAAACACAACACATACAACAAAGTTAACCAGATGGTCAACTCACAACACAAGTCAGACCTCAAAAACTCAAAAAAACTTGTATAAACAAGGATCAGTAGCCTACAAAAGCACAAACTATAGCCTAAACTGACGATTGAGTACTCATCAAACAAAATAATCAGTGAAAACAACAACTGTGAAAAATCTCATGAGACACAATTCTTTCTTGTAACTGCAGGGAGAATCAAACTCAAAAAATCACTAATTTAAGATGAAGCAAGCTATCTCTACCAACTCAAAGCACCAGAACTAGAACCAACTCTACTACTAATACTCGTTCCTCCTACTCGCAATAGTTTAACAATACCAAATATGAAAAAAGGAGCCTAAAAAGGTGTAAACTTTGCAGCCGATGAAGCAAGATCCAATCAAGGGGCAATTGTGATTTAACCTTTGGGGGATGGATGGTCAGAAGAGACTGCGAAGAGGCGGAAAACGTCTACGGCCTCGCCTCCGTGAGGTGCCAGTTCGGCCTTTAGCGCCGCCGTGTGCTTTCGCCATACGAGATTCGCCGATCTGGGTTCGAATCAAATGGATTCGGAGACTCTGAATTTGACTCTTCTTCTTCCACTCGAATTTGTTGTGTTATTTTAGCCATTAATTTTAGCAATTAAAACAAGGTAAAGGTGACAATTATAAGAGTTACGAAATTGTGAGTTTTTTTTTTTTTTTTTAGTTTGGTGAGTGGAGGAGTCGCTGTTATTAGAGTAAATTAAACTAGATTATCACGGGCAGTACACCATTTATTTTTTTTTGTTAATTTTAATGATTTATCATATAATTGATGGTATACCACAATAACACTTTTTGTTTAATACAATATTAACTAAATCAGTTTGATTCGACATATTTTATATTTGTGTTGTTAAAATAGTAAAATAAAGATTTGACTCATATTGAAGTATCATAATAATAATATTTTATTTTTTAGTATTATCAATTCAATCATGTAATGTTATATAACCTGTTATTTATTATAACTCGTTTGTGTTATTTTGAAAATTTAATGTTTAAATATTCATAATTTTAAACTTTTTATTAAATTTAGATATATCAGTTATAAATTGTAAACTTCTTGAAATTCTATAAATTATTATATATGGTAAATTTACTATATATGTATGTTGAACACACACTTTTTATATTAATTGAGTAATATATGTTCGTTTTAAAAAAATTCAAATCACAATATATGCAGAAAAATATACATTTTTATTAACTTTATGTATTATATGATGATTCACTACATTTAAATTTTAAAATCAATAAAGATGATAGGAGAATTTTTTTTTTAATATGAAATAAATCTTCTAAATATCTATATTAATTATAGGATATTATATATATGGATATTTAAAATATTTTAATTCTGTTTGGTTATAAGTATAGTAGAAAAAATTAACTATACTTGTTTGAATATGAATATAAACATTAATTGCATTAAATTTAAAACTTTCCAAAATGTATTTTTGAGCAAAAGTTGCTGCAAAAATACTAGTATAGATGGTTTAGTGAGAGAGTGGACTACACAAACAGTCAAACGCCTCATGAGAATATTTTTATGGATGTAGAATGATTTTGCTAAATCAAAAGACCATTTTCAATCACAGACCTTTTTATATAATTTCATGGCCTCTCTAGGCTCTTCTAATTCAGGTCTCTCTCTTTTCTAATTGTCCTAGGCTAGTAGTCTCTAAATCAACTCACAAGGACTCGAAAACCACATCTTCCGGAGGGTTTTATTCTATATACTTTTAAAATTTCATGTTCATGTACACTAAACAAACACGAAGCTTCGGATCTAAATAACATTATATATTTTTTTTTGTTCCTGCAAGTGAAAATCATGATAATAATAATGAGAAATATCAATCATCAAATTGCAAATTTAAAGGGGAANAAAAAATTTTTAAAAAAAAAAAAAAAAAAAAAAAAAAGAGGGGAATAGAAAGAAAAAAAAAAGAAGAAGAAAGAAAAAGAAATCGCCTTTGAAACGTATTTTCAAAAGAGACAAACAAAGTCGAAAGAGAGAGTCATCATCTCAAGAAAGTAAACTGAACAACAACATACGATTGGTTCTCATAGTTTTTTTTAATTTAAAAAAAAAAGTTATTATGACTTGGCGTTACGCGTAGCGTAGTAAACCTTTAACGTTTCTCTGTGGAGGGAGGGGTGTCTCATTTGTGTATTCATTACTTCATTGACAACAGTGTCTTCGGTGCTTCATTGTTGATGTTTTCCATATTCTCAACCAGCTGCCTCCAATAGTTTCCAGTGACTTCATCCTCCTGCCCACATAAATAAAAACACACACACACACACACGGAATCTTTAATACATGAACCAAACCATGTATACAAAAACTCAAAAACTTAAAAGATTTCAATCTTACAGCAATCAAACGAGCGAAGGTGCGGTCAAACAGCAAGGTAGGAGGGTATCGCCTTAATCCATCACGAACCCTAATCCAATATACCAGAAGAAAAAGAAAAAAAAATCAAATTTTAGTTTTCTTTACAAAACCTAATTACCATTTTGATTTAAGATTTTTTTTTTTTTTTTAAATGGAAAAGATGAGAAGGTGTAGCAGTGAAACCTGGGTTTCTTAGAGAGCTTGGAGTAGCAACCAACAAGAAGACGGAACAAGGCTGGAGAAGGTCTAGCCATGTAAGAAAGATGGTGGAGCAGCTTCTTAAGGAGTTCATCAATGACAAAAAAACGATCAGCCAAGACGCAGCAGTACTGAAGCCCCTCATCAGTGGACATTATCTTGTGTAGTATGAATACAGCAAGCTGAAGATTAATAAGAGTATATTAATTAAATTTTTTTTCTTTCTTCTCTGATTCATTGGTCAAAAACGATCGTGTAGAAGAAGAACCTATCTAAAAAGAAACTCACAGTTTTTGAATCTGTAGAGCCAAACTCAATGGGTTTCACACAGTGACTAACAGCACTTGTGTCCATAAGGAAACGAGTAGCAGCTCCATCTTCAGACTGTAGAGATATGAGATTTAATTTTAAAAGCAATTTTTTCACAATAACTGAGATGTTGTAAGAGAATTATGTATGTACCGCCTTGATCATATGAGCAATGACACCCAATGCTCCAAGCCTCATGTGTTCATAAGGCTTATCGGTGACACCAATGTCCATCAAAGAATAGAAGTAGTTTGGCATCTTAGCTGCAAACAAACCAACATATATATATATATATGCAAGGAAATTTCAAAGACAATGTAACATGATATAACATTGATCATATAGCAAATGTGAAGAGAAATTGCACTAAAGGAGATCAAAGGCTTACCCTTAAGAAAGTGGCCTTTTGTATCTGGGTGATAAGCCATGCTCTTTAACAGGAACAACGATGATAACATCATAGAGACACTTAAGGATTAAGCATTTATCAAAGAAAATATATACATTTTTTTTTTAAGTATAAGAAACAAGAAAAAAGTGCGAGGACCAAAACAAAACCTGGAACAAAAGCAACACATCGTACACTCGATGTGGATTCAGATTTGGGGAAAATGGAAGTGAGATGTGTCCTACAATGTGTCTGTAGACTTCAATAATTTTCTGTATAGACGGGATGAAATTTAAAGTGAGTGTCACAAATAGAGACAAGTTTTACAACAAAAAAAAAAAAGATGGCAAGATTTTGAAAATTTCTGTTTTAAAAAGTCATATCAAATCAGCATTTAGTCATCTGTGAAACCAAAGTAGTGTCGGTACTTTACCTGCAACATAATGTATGCAGTACCAGGAGATTCCCACAACAGACGCGGTAAGAAATCAAAATTGTTCCTTTGCTGCCATTGGAGAAAAAGATAGGGATAATATGAGTTGTTAACATTCCAAAATGTTTAAAATGGTCCTCGACTACCAATTGTATATAAAATTTTGTAACATTATACAATTCAAATTTTGAGTGAATTTATCCTCAACCTATGGACCAACAAAGGCATAGTCGTCACATGTTGCATATCTAATGAAATACTAAAGAATAATCTTGAAAACATATAAGATTAAAATTTCGAAAACCAAATTTAAAATTTTTTGGTTTTCTAAATTTATGAAATTTTAGTTTTCCATATATGCGAGTCGTACCAAGATATATCTCTATACTTGCATTGGGCTACAACTATGACTAGCTATCAGTTCAAGCTTCCGCATGTATAGAAAAGAATCTGCAAAGCATTGATTTGTAGAGAAATTTAAAATGCATAGTTGGCAATGCCACAAAAGTAAATCAAAATTACTAGACAATGTAATTCTTGACCACATACACCGTTATCGGACACGCTATAGTTCTAGACCACACACATTCTTACCTATCGGGATACGAGATGGAAATCAAAGAATATTGAACACAAGAACAAGATCTAAGCTTAAAATTTTATAACCTAAAGGAGATAACATCATGAAATGATGATATGAAAGACTGTCAGATCTTTTGAACCTGGAAAAATGCCAAAGACGACAAGCGATATAATGCTGAAAATCGTCAAACCGATACAAACAAAGAGGAATAACAATTAAATATTTCATATGATCAGAAAAATCTCAAGATCTTGTAAACCTCAAAATTGCAAAAACCGACACAACGAGATAATGACGATAATCGACAAATTATCGACAAACGAATATAAACAAAAAGAGAGAATGACAAATGATTATTCCTCATAGGCTCCAAGATTATGATTATCCACAAAGAAGTGCAAAATTGACTCACAAAACAAGAACATCCATCTCTCAATCAATCAGATCTATGATAGATACAAACAAAATCTAACATTTGACGGCAAAAATGAGAATATTAAAGATTGTGTCATACTTCTCCAATCATTTGTTTTTTACGATCTACTAGGAACAAAAAAATAAGAAAAGCTATAGGAATAAAATCGTTAACCTAGCAACAAGAAACAAACAAACGGAGATGTCAAGATGATCCCTAATCCGAAAGAAACACTTCTTTATCGGATACTAATCAGTTCATCAGACTCAAATAACCTAAAGCATGTTGAGTCAAACAAAGATAGATGATAGATCAAACTAAAAATCATGTTATATTAGAGAATCGAAGAAGAAGAAGAGTGTTTTTGCACTTACGTAGGCGAGATTGTGCAAGGCAAAATCAGACTCGAATGAGTTCGGTTTGTGAAGATCATAGACCCACTGGAAAATCATCTGTACGGTCGGGTTAGGAACGATGGTGAGACCCGGTAAAGGAGGAGGAGCTGAGGACGAAGAAGCATACGAGGAAGAAGCGTATGAGTTGGGAGAAGTCAACTTGAGTTTATTGTAATCCTCATACAAATGGTCTGGTAGATTCACCATTTTTCACGGCGAGGATTGGCCGGAGAAATCTCCGTAGTTTCTTCTTTATTTTTGGTTTTTTCCTTCTCTCTGAAAATGTATTCAGCTTCTTTAGAGAGAGATGAGTGTATTATGGCAGCTCATAAGTGGAGGAGAAAGGAGTTATAAACCAAGGTAATGCACGCATGGCTTTTAAATACAAAAAGACCAAATTACCCTTTTGGACTTATTTTTGTTAAAGTTAAATTATATAAAAGCTAGTATTAATTGTTAATGAGAAAAAATAATAATACTTCCAAAGAAAGTCTACATAGAAAGAAAACTTTTTATTTAATTTGTTTTGTTTGATTTGGATTAAATATTATTATTAATTTTTGTAAGAAAATCTGAAAATCTGTATTTGACCAGAGTGTTTAAGTTTATCTTATCCACGTGACAAGTGTAAGATGGCCAATTGTGAAGTATATTACAGTGAGCTAAACTTTATCTATCTTATAATTATGGTCTTGGTTTGGACCCAGTAACATTGTTGTTTTCTTTGTAATTATGTTTTATTTATTTTATGAGTGAACATTATTCACTATTATTAGTATATTCATGTGTTTGGTCGGAAAATGTATATTATTATATTATAAGTCAAAATTTTGATATATATATTAAAGCAAATCTGAAAAATATATTCATAAACTAAAGTACTAATAACTAAGGTGTTAAAAAAAAAACTAAAGTTCTAATTAGTCAAATACATAAATTTGTTGAGAAAAATGGTCTACTATTTACAGAATGATTTATATACTTTTTATTGTCAATAAGATACCACTGAATGATTTTTAGTAAGAAATTAGAAAATTTTGATTATTATTTTTTTTTTGACCTAGCATTAATTAGCATATAATAGGAAAGTTAGGACCAAAAAATATATGTTTTGGTTTTTTGCATCATCTATCCAGTCGATAATTTGTTTACAACAAAACAATGACATGCATAGAGTGTCAAAAAAAAACTTCAAAATGCACACGAAAAGTTTTGCTGTTCAGGAGACTGCACACACAAAATGAAAGGAACCATAGTAACAATATGCTTAAAAAAGATATGCAGTCATGCAGATCTGCCAAATATAGATATCTAAATATTGCTTTTTTATAACATAAATATAACCAGATAGTGTTTTCTAAGGATCTGCTATTTACAAATATTTTGCTAGAGAAAAATTCTAGAACGGATGGAATGGCTAAATTGCCTAGCACTGGAAGTCTGGAATTGCTGGCAGGCATATAAGAATGATGTACGTATGACTTATAGTCTCCTCCTTTTCCTCAGATTTTGCAACCCCATATGTTTAAAATTTCAGAAAGTGATTGCCATTTCGACAATGATATTTGTCAGAGTAACTTTTTTTTCTTCTTGTAATTCAACGTTAGTTTGGGGGACGTTATATTATAATGAAGAAGAAAACTACTTGCATAAATAGCTTATAAGTTGAGACAATGTCATGATAAACTTAACGTTGTGTGCATAACAAACCCATATCAGTATACTAGCTTTCCCAAAGAGAAAACAACAAACAAAACTGCTAAAAAGGCAGCTTTATAAAGAGTAGACGAAGGGATACCATATTTTCCCTTCTCAAACATGCCCTTTAAAAATGGAAGGAACAAAATTACTACCAAAACACATCCACAAACTTCTGCCAAACCGGAACTACCTCCTCTGTGGCTACGACTCAATTGTTGTAGGAGACCCACCGAACAACCGACTAGAGCAGTAAGATTCACTAACACAATAAATGTGCCCGGTAGAAAATAGAGAGAACCATCAAATTCAAATTTACCCGAATCTTGGTTTGGACAATCATCTGATGACCTTGACTTGGGCATAGTCTTTGTAGTGACAACGAAGACGGTTTCCGAAATTCCAAGAAACTTGAGTATGATATCAGGGATGCTAAATAACCAACTACAAGTGGTTTTTATCCTCCCACATGATTGGGAGACAAACCACGATTGTACGGAAAACCCAAGGCTCATAAATTCCCATAGAGTGTAAAGGCAATGTATCCCCACAAGCGTGATGATTATACCTAAATAAACTCCCTAGAGCCACAAACAACAACAGGCAACAAAAAAAAAACAGTGCATTTGTCAATAAAGAAGCTATTATATATATGATATGAGTATAAATATAACAATAAAGAAATTTTTACTTAGTAACAAACGAAAACCCTAGAAATTAAACGAGAACTTGATTAGTTATATGATGAGTTTAAATATACCAATAAAGAAACTATTATTTAAATTTTGAGATAGATCGTTTCAAGTGATCTAATGGTGTATGCTAATAATTTTGTTATCCCCTTTTTCATTACCCAAATTCAACTTTTGCTAATGAGGGAGAAAGAGAGTCACCTTGGGAAATAAGGCAGAGTTGTGGAGTAGACAATAGGCAGGCAATAGACAATACAAGAGCTCGGGGATTGACCTTAGACCCCAAGTGAAAGCGTAAAGATAAGCCAAGCTTTGTCGGAATCTTAGTTTTCCAAAAAACACTCCGATCAATGGACTCCGTTTGCTAAAAAGGATTTCGAGCATTCCTGCCGCCCATCGCCGCTGCTGGAGCATTGCCTCTGGTCCTCCCGATGGCATAGCCCCAAGAAAAGCTGGTGGATCCGGAGAAATAAATGAGCTAGTCCACCCTCTCGAATGGATTCCTAAACTTGTATGCACATCTTCCGTTGTTGAGCCGTATAACCAACCGATCTGCACAATTCATATAGAGCAAACGTATTACATTATTAATGGGGTTGGAGTGAATTTACGAAGAGCTAAGAATTTACGGTTTTGCCCCAGCTGGTTTGGTTCTCGTAGTGACAATGCCCAACTTCTTCAGCCGCTTCAAGAGAGTCGGTAAGGGATGAGTGTTGGGGATTTGGTTTTCTTTGTAATGCATTGACCACCGATGTCACCATCTCTTTAGAATTCCCAAATTCTCTCGCTAAATTTTTTTCAGCCAAATAGTTCCCTTAATAAAACACATTATTGGTTAAACAACTTAATGTGTAGAGTAGAACGATGGAATGGTAAATATTATATTGTTTAAACATTACAATTTTTCACGCTAACATATTGGTTATAATTTTGTACTATTAAATAATGTTCTGAAGGATTATATGAAAACGTGATATGCAAACAAATTCATAGAACATCATTATTTATATGAACATCATTAATATTAAATTTAAATTCACTTTTATTTTTAGAGATCTAAAGTGTCTCTGTAGACACAAATCTCTATGGGTAGACATAAATCCATACACATTTTATTTTATTTAAAGACATCCCTAGTGGATGAGGATGATTATATTTTATGATTTTGCACAGTACTACTTTTTATTTATTATGATATATAAGTATCATTAATCAAAACAAAAAGTTTTGGTTATACAATCTAGCATAGTCTAGACCATAATATATATTGTAACATTTCCCTGTAGTACTTACTTGTAGCAACTGAAGAAAGACTTCCATCATCTTCTAAATCGTCTAGAGAAATGCCGTACATAACTCTTCTAGAGAGGAAGCATCCTGAGCCAGCACATAATGATCCTTGGATTCCGGCAATTCCTCGTCCCAAATACTAATTAAATTTCAACAAATAAAAAATACAAAGTAAGTATGGATTGATGTAATAACGAAAGAAATCTGAACTAAGAGAAATTTTTGTATATCAACAAAATGAATAGTAAGAGAACTCTTACTGATTGTAAGACGGCGAGTTCATCAGCGTTAGAATCATAGAAATCTTGAGGGTATTGAACAAACGCACAATTGTTTGAATTCAATATCGAATTTTGTAGAAATATACACATTGCTTGTCGCACCACATCTGCTTCATTCACATACATGTCGCAGTCTACGTTCAACATGTATGGTGCATTTGTCATCAACCCTGACACTCGTACCTGTTCAAATATTCATCTTACGCTCCATCATCACATCAATTACAGCTATACATAATGCATGGTTAAACCCGATATCGCTATCTCGTCAGATATCCGTTCCAAAAGGGAAGAGTTCGACTAAGTCAATGCGAAGAGGACTTCGCATGCTCTACTCCCCTATACTAAAAAAGATTATAGACCCAGGCTCATAACTTTTTGGTTACCTTTTAATTTCAAAAAATTATGTGGATTGTCAGTTTGTCACATGTAAGTAAGGAACAATATGTAAAGAGTGATTGCACTCATATATCACATGGAACATGTAGTACATATTGTACTATTATATGGTTGGATCCGGGAAGTATATGTCACTTTCTCATATAAGAGAGAGAGAGAGATGTTTGAGAAAATTCACTAACCAGAACGTTCATGGCTCCAGCTTTATAATTATGAAAGTACTTTGGTCTTTTCTCTCTTGAAATGTATACAAAATGTGGGACCTCTTTCTCGTCTCCCACACCTCCCTTGTTCTCCCATACCACCTTCACATAAACACATCAAACAAGATTATATGTAATAGATGCAAATGGCTAAAATTAAAGTTAACCATTATTTGCTATAGTTAGAGACGTCATTTTAACTTTGATAAATTGTAGAAATAATACCTTAACTATATTTGAATGATCATTTGGTTTTGTGTTTGAGAAAGCTTCAAAGTCATCATCTGCATCCAACCAATGAGAATCTCCGGTGGCATCTTCCACTTTCCGGCATAACTTCTCGTATTCCCTCTTTATATTATTACAATAACAAATTTTCAAGAAAGTCCCCATATAATACGAAATAAATTTGCGCTTACAACTTCATGCATAAAGATTTTTTGAGGAATTTGTAAACGCAAATTCGTGACATTTACGTTTTTCCTATAGTTTATCTTATTTACAATTGCAAATAATGAATACTATAGCATGTATAGTGGAAATCTTTCATCGAGTCTATCCGAGAACCCGATGAGAAACTTTGAGATCCTTGAAAAACCACTTATATGAAAGACACATGCCTCTTCATAATTGGTTCAGATTTTATTATGATAAATCAAATCCATATTAGTTTTAAAGTTTCAAATTAATTAAATAGTTTTATATGTAATTAATTTTTCAATCTTTTTATAATTCATTAAATAAAATAAACAAATTTCACTATGCATAAGTTTAAATTATATATTAATATTATTTTGATTAATACTATTAGTTGTAATCATGTTACTTTAGTTTAAACAAATTCCGAGATTTGAAAATTTTATATTTAAAATTTGATGTTAGTAAATCATATATTATAATAATTTTATTTCCTATATTTTTTTCTTCCTTTTTGTATTACCAAAATATGATTTTATGTTATGTAATTGAATGCTTAATTTTAAGAAAATATAACGCGTATCAATAGTAGTAACTTCTATTATAGACTATACCATTTACCAAACAAGTTATAGATTGTAAAAAAAATGTAACTAGTTAATATAAGTAAATATATTTTAAATGTAAGTTTATATGACTTAAAAGATATTTTTTGAGTTAAATTACATTACAAATAGTAAATTACATTAAAAAAAAAAAATAGACTAATGAGAGACTTAAGTGGATCTCTCACCAATGAAAGTAAAAAATGATTAAAAAGTTTAGAACTAAAGTGAACAGAAATAATATTATTATATTTGTGAGAGACTAAATGAGTGAAAGATCTTTTTTAGTGTTCATATATGATTATGTGCACTGGTAAATTATTGTTTTAAAATTCAATAATTTATATTTTGATATATAAAAAAAAATAGTGTGAAGTAATTCAATTTGTAAACACAGATGCCAAATCAAACTAATTAATATGCGTCGTATGACAAACCCTTTTTTTACCTTCATCATATCCCAGTCTTTACTGAACTCGGAACTTTCTGTTACGGTAGGACGGTTCAAGAAATATCTAAAAGGTGCTCTAACTCTAACATTGTATTTCTTGCAGAACGGAACCCAAATCTTGGCGAACTTTGAAGCTTCCTTGAGAGAGAAGTAAGTGAGAGGTGAGCATCCATCGTCCGAAACATAGCACGCTAGTTTGTTTGCCGGATAGTCCACGCCTAACAGCGAAAGCACCGTGTTCACAACGAGAATTGGCGGCTCCCTTACCGGATCTGCCGTGGTCAAGAACATATCTACGGATGGTAGGTCTTGAACCCTGAAATGAATAATTGCTAGGCCAGTTAAAAAAAAAATGTTATTCGCTATTTACTACTCAACTAAGAGTAGAAAGATATATGTATAATGAATTATACAAATTAATATTGGTTTATTGTATACAATCGTGACTAAAATGTATGAAATGGTACCTTTCATCAAGTCTATCAGGATACGGCTTATATTCAGCAGGATTCCATTTTATGCAGGTAATAATCAACCATACGAAAGTGAAAAAAGATTCACAGAGGAAAGCCACAGCCCATACGTTGTCTCTTTGTTTCATAAGTAAGACTCGATGCAAGAGAAGAGAAAAGAGAAGGCCTAGAATCGTGAGATCTACAGTTCTTAGAAAATAGTTTTTGTAAGAGATCTTTTCGCAAAGAGGAGGGAGGGAAGAACTTGACTCCGCCATTGGTAGAGATCTCTTGTGGCCTTTCTTGCGGGGGTGTTTTTGATATGTTTCTAATGGGTTAGATTAAATAATGCCTCGCGTCTACGAGTGCTTGTGGTGTATATAATGTGTACTAGTATATTATTCTGACAAGATATACTTATAATAAAACGAGTGGTGAGAGCTGAGAAAGAGATAAAATTGCGTAGATCTCAAGATTTTGTTTTGCTAAAACTAGTATTATCTAGAAAACGGACAAAGATAAATTAATCATAGTCAAATGATACTGCACTAGTTTGTCATTTTTTTTGTATGAATGTAAAATTATATTCAACAAAAAGACTGTTTTACAATAAATGCAGCTTCAATCTGAGTAGTAAAAATGTAGAGCTGGTTTTTTCAATAGCTAGTAACTATGATTTTGGAATCAAAAATATACTATTGTATTGATTGTAAAATTTATCACGGATGCAGATCTGCCAAATATAGATATGTAGATAGTGGTATTTTTATAACATCAATATAGCTAGGTGGTGTTTTCTAAGGATCTTGTATTTACAAAATATTTTGCGAGAGAAAGATTTGTAGAATTGATGGAATGGCTAAAGTGCCTAGCACTGCAATTGCTGTCGGGCACATAAGATTAATTATGTATGACTTATAGTCTCCTCGTTTTCCACACATTTTGCAACCCCATATGTTTAAACTTTTAGAAAAATGATTGACACTGATCGATAAGACGATAATGATATTAATTTGTCAGAAAAACTCTTTTTTGTTTTTTTTGTAATTCAACCTTAGTTTGGGGCACGTTATATATATATATATATATATATATATATAATGAAGAAGAAAACTAGTTGCATAAATATCATTATCAATTGAGACAATGTCATGATAAACTTAACGGTGTGTGCATAACAAACCCATATCAGTATACTAGTTTTCCCAAAGAGAAAACAACAAATAAAACTGCTAAAAAAGCAGCTTTAGAAAGAGTAGACAACGGGATACCATATTTTCCCTTCTCAAATATGCCCATTAGAAAGGGATGGAACAACATTACCACCAAAACACATCCACAAGCCTCTGCCATACCGGAACTACTTCCTCCGTGACTATGACTCAATCGTTGTAGTAAACCCACCGAAAAACCAACCAAAGCAGCTAAATTCACGAACACGATAAATGTGCCGGGCAGAAAATAGAGCGAACCATCAAATTCAAATTTACCCGAGTCTTGGTTTGGACAATCATCTTCTTGTTGAGATTTTCCATATTCAGATTCTGACCTTATCTCGGGCATAGTCTTTTTAGTGACAACGAAGACGGTTTCCGAAATTCCAAGAAACTTGAGTATGATATCAGGGATGCTAAATAACCAACTACAAGTGGTATTTATCCTCCCACATGATTGGCAGACAAACCACGATTGCACGGAAAACCCAAGGTTCATAAATTCCCATAGAGTGTAAAGACAATGCATCCCCAGAAGCATGAAGATTATACCTAAATAAACTCCCTAGAGCCACAAAAAACAGCAAAATGACAATTTAAAAAAAAAAGCATTAAACTTCTCACCCTAGACTAATCTAGTGGTTATGCTAGTTTTATCCTTTTTCATTACCCAAATCCAAATTTTGCTAATGAGAGAGAAAGAGAGCCACCTTGGGAAATAAGGCAGAGTTGTAGAGTAGACAATAAGCAGGCAATAGACAATAGAACAGCTCGGGGATTGACCGTAGACCCCAAGTCAGAATGTAAAGATAAGCCAAGCTTTGTCGGAATCTTAGTTTTCCAAAAAACACTCCGATCAATGGACTCCGTTTGTTGAAAAGAACTTCGAGCATTCCTGCCGCCCATCTTCGCTGCTGGACCATCGCCTCTGGTCCTCCCGGTGGCATAGCTCCAAGAAAAGCAGGTGGATCCGGAGAAATAAATGAGCTAGTCCACCCTCTCGAATGGATTCCTAAACTTGTGTGCACATCTTCCGTTGTTGAACCGTATAACCAACCGATCTGCACAATTCATTTATGTAGCAAACGCATTATTATGGGTAATTATTTTACAACAAGGCGTTATTAATTATCAATGTGTTAGAGTAGTAATGATTATTGATTAAACAGAGCAGATAATTACGGTTTTGCCCCAGCTCGTCTGGTTCTCGTAGTGACAATGCCCAACTTTTTGAGCCGCTTCTAGAAAGTCTGTAAGGGATGAGTGTTGGGGATTTAATTTTCTTTGTAATGCATTGACCACCGATGTCACCATCTCTTTAGAACTCCCAAATTCTCTCGCTAAATTTTCTTCAGCCAAATAGTTCCCTTAATTAAAATAAACGACACAAGAGCCGTTAATGACAAAGAGTAAAATAACTTAATGTGTAGATTAGAACGATGGAACGGTAAAAATATTATATTGTTCAAACATTACAAATTTTCACGCTAAGAGAGATTGGTTATAATATATAACTTTGTACTATTAAATAATGTTTTAAACAGCTATATGAAAACGTGATAGCCAATAAAACTGTTATGAATTTGCACAGTAGTACTTTTTATTTATTTAGGACATATAAGTATCATATTTTACGTTATACAATCTAGCTCAGTAGACAGTAGTACTTACTTGTAGCAACTGAAGAAAGACTTCTTCCATCATCTTCTAAATCGTCAAAAGAAATACCGTACATAACTCTTCTAGTATGGAAGCATCCTGAGCCAGCATATATTGATCCTTGGATTCCCGCAATTCCTCGTCCTATATACTAAAAAAATTTCAACAAAAAAAAAAAAAACAAAGACGATTAATTAAGTATAGATTGATTTAACAAAAGAATTATATGAGCTAAAAGAAGATTTTATATAACAACATTAGAAATAAACAAATGAATAGTAAGGAAGAGAACTCTAACTGATTGTAATACGGCGAGTCCATCGGCGTTAGAATCATAGAAACCTTGAGGGTATTGAACAAAAGCACAATTGTTTGAATTCGATATCGAATTTTGCAGAAATATACACATTGCTTGTCGCACCACATCTGCTTCATTCACATACATGTCGCAGTCTACGTTCAACATGTATGGTGCATTTGTCATCAACCCTGACACTCGTACCTGTTCAAATTCATCTTACGCTCAATCATCGCATCAAATAGCTATGCATAATGCATAATTACACCCGATATCACCCATACTCGAAAAGATTATAGACCTAGGTTCGGAACTTTTTGGTTACCCTTTCATTTTAAAAATTAATGTGGATTGTCACATGCAAGCATGCAACAAAATGCAAAGAGTGATTGCACCCATATATATCACATGGAACATATGGTACATATAATACTATTATGTATATGGTTGGGTACGGGAAGTATATGTCACTTTCTTCTTAACTGTTTTACCTTTCTTGAAAAGACGCATGAATTTGTATGTCCTTTGACATTGCAAAAAAAAAAAAAAAAAAAGGGAGAGAGAGAGATGTTTGAGAAAATTCACTAACCAGAAAGTTCATGGCTCCAGCTTTATAATTATGAAAGTAATTTGGTCTTTTCTCTCTTGAAATGTACACAAAATGTGGGACCTCTATCTCGTCTCCTACACCTCCCTTGTTCTCCCATACCACCTTCACATAAAGACATAAAACAAGATAAAATTAACCTTTTTTGTTATGCAAATGACCGAAAGTAAAATTTAACTTTTTTACTATAGTTAGAGACAACATTTTAACTTTGATAAATTGTAGAAATAATACCTTAACTATAGTTGAATGATCATTTGGTTTTGTGTTTGTGAATGCTTCAAAGTCATCATCTGCATCCAACCAATGGGAATCTCCGGTGGCACCTTCCAGTTTCCGGCATAATTTCTCGTATTCCCTCTTTAAATTATCACAAAAAAAAACTCATTTTCAATAAATGCATTAACTCAATTTGTAAACACAGATCAAAATCAAACGAATACGCGTCGTGTGACAAATCCTTCTTTACCTTCATCATATCCCAGTCTTTACTGAATTCGGAACTTTCTGTTGCGACCGGATGGTTCAAGAAATATCTAAAAGGTGCTCTAACTCTAACATTGTATTTCTTGCAGAACGGAACCCAAATCTTGGCGAACTTTGAAGCTTCCTTGAGAGAGAAGTAAGTGAGAGGTGAGCATCCATCGTCCGAAACATAACAAGCTAGTTTGTTTGCCGGATAGTTCACAGCTAACAGAGAAAGCACGGTGTTCACAACGAGAATCGGCGGCTCCCTTACGGGATCCGCCGTGGTCAAGAACATATCTACGGATGGTAGGTCATGAACCCTGATATTAAAAAATTGCTATGCGATTAAAAATATATATATATATCTTGTTTGCTATTTACTACTCAACTAAGAGTAGAAAGATAAATATAATGAACGATACACTTTATACAAATTTAATAAGAATATTGGTTAATCTAGTGTAAAATATATGAAATGGTACCTTTCATCAAGTCTATCAGGATACGGTTTATATTCAGCAGGACTCCATTTTATGCAGGTAATAATCAGCCATACGGAAGTGAAAAAAGATTCACAGAGGAAAGCCGCAACCCATGCGTTGTCGCTTTGTTTCATAAGTAAGATTCGATGCAAGAGAAGAGAAAAGAGAAGGCCTAGAATCGTGAGATCTACAGCTCTTAGAAAATAGTATTTGTATGAGATCTTCTCGCAAAGAGGAGGGAGGGAAGAACTTGACTCCGCCATTGCTGGAGGATCTTTTGTGGCCTTTCTTGCGGGGGTGTTTTTGATATGTTTCTAATGGGTTAAGATTAAATAATGCCTCGCATCTATGAGTGCTTGTGTGTATATAATGTGTACTAGTATTCTGACAAAATAGAAAGATACATACTAATATACGTATATATACTTATAATAAAAGGAGTGGTGAGAACTGAGAAGAGATAAAAATTGAGTAGATCTCTAGATATTGTTTTGTTAGAACTATTATCTAGAAAACGGACAAAGATCAATTTTGTCATAGTCAACTGATATTGGACTAGTTTGTCATTTAGATACATGAATTTAAAAACCAAAAATATATTATTAGAAAACATATATATATATGTGTAGACTGTAAAATTTATGGTAAATATATATAGATTTATTACGGAAGCCAGAATATATAGACATTGACAAAGTTAGAAAAAATGGATTTCACATAAATTTGGAATTAGGATAACACATATATAAATGTGTGCATGTAAGACCATACGTTGAATGTGTGCTTGCCAAAAAAATTATCAACGAATCAATTATTCATATGTGTTAAACTTACTAACACATATAAATGTGTGCATGTTACGTGTTTCGGTATATATACATATAATATATCTCTGTCTATTTGTGATGGGGCTTTTTTTTTTTTTGTGGTCTGATTCAAATTAGGATAACGATAAAGTTTTGTTTGTTTACACCGGTTGCTCTTGTGATGAATAACGAGTAATCATCTCTCGTCACACAAAATGAAGTCTCGTTACGCTTCATTGTAACTATACTACACAAAAAGAAAAAAGGAAATGACAAATATGGAAATCAATAAATTGCAATGATTTCTTTGCATCGGCTTTTCGGGAATGGAAAAGATACGTAATGAACTTCTCATTTGTCCCCGATTAGGTTGTGGCTATGCGTTACGTGCACTATTCACCCGGAACGAGAATTAATTATATGGGATTGTGTTGGTACCATATGTTTCATTTGCTTTTACATCCAAAATTCCATATAAGAATATATAGTACGTATAAACTTAATATACCTATGACATCTCTTGGTTGATATCTTGTGATTGAATTTTTTTTTTTTTTCCTACATCACCTTTCTTTACACTTATTATCTAGATAGATATCCACTTCGCAAGCCTTATTTATCTCTTTAGTTTAAAAAAGGAATTAACGTTCATATACACAGTTGGCTTTAAGACCCCAAATAGAAACAGGACGAAATCGTTGAGTCGTTATCATCAAATCGAGAAACCACGAATCTCACTAAAAACAAAAATCAAATTCATCATGTGTCATTGTTACAAAAAAACACACAAACATATATAAGTAACGTACGCCTTTTATGTAATTAAATAAATGTATATAATATATAAGCTTAATAATTGGGAGAAAGGAGACAAAACCGTAGTATGTAGCAATGCAGTGCAGCCGTTTTGTTTTTTTTTTTTTTGAGCTACGACATACTCCACGCACTCATGACCCTATATAGTCCAGAATCAGAAATGTACGGCTACTATTTACGTGGTATTTATCGTCTTACAATTTATATATTTTGTAATCAATAAATGCAAAAACAAATCACTTCTAATCGATTGGGCTTTTTAAAGCCCATACTTATTAAAAATCAAACTAATCCCAAAAGCCCACGCTAATAGTACGATGTCGTTTAAGTCGGTTTGGGTTGACTCCGTCTCTGAGTAGTTTCGTTTCTTAGCAAAACAATGTTAGTAGCAGTGTCATCTTCATCTTCTAGATCCTTCTCTTCTTCAATCGGAAAGGCTTATTCGCTTTCTAGATCCTCGATTCCTTCGTTTTCTCGTTTACCAGTCCGATCAATGGCCGATTCTGCATTCAAGAAAATCCAGATCCAAAGAGATGACACCGTAAAGCTTCGATCTTTTTATACATAGTAGTACCCTGAATCGTATAGAAAAAATTTCAGATTTCTCATTTTGATGGTACAGAAACTGGGAATGAGAGTAAGAGGTGTTGATAGTTTTTAGTCTTTATCAGATTTAGTTGTAGAACTTGATTAATTTTAAGAGGGACTAGTGTGGTTAATTTTAGTATTTGGCTATTTGTTTTGTATATGTGATTCTTCTATAAGGCTTGATTTTACTGAATGAAAAACTTATATACACACTGTGATGATATGTTTGGTCAGACGTTTGATGCCTATGTGGTTGGTAAAGATGATGCACCTGGGATTGTGGTGATTCAAGAATGGTGGGGTGTTGACTTTGAGATCAAGAACCACGCTATGAAAATCTCTAAACTTGAGCCTGGTTTCAAAGCCCTTATACCCGAGTGAGTTGCCTCGAGGTTCAGTTTTGTTAAAAAAGTATGGATCTTTTTTGAGTATCTTCTTCTTACAGACGTTTCTTATTGTTTGTAGCTTGTATCGAGGAAAGGTTGGTTTGGATACTGCTGAGGCGCAGCATCTAATGGATGGTCTTGACTGGCCAGGTGCCATTAAGGATATACGCGCTTCTGTTAATTGGCTTAAGGCTAATGGCTCCAAGAAGGTGCCAAAACCTTTGAACTAATTGCCTTCAGTTTCTATTAGAAGGCAGATCATTTATAATTGGGGTGACAGGTTGGTGTGACTGGAATGTGTATGGGGGGTGCACTAGCTGTAGCTAGCTCTGTTTTGGTACCAGAGGTGGATGCTGTTGTTGGATTCTATGGAACCCCTTCCTCGGAGCTTGCAGATCCAGCAAAAGCCAAGGCACCTATTCAGGCCCATTTTGGAGAGCTTGACAATTTTGCCGGTTTCTCTGATGTCACGGTATGTATACTCATATCACTACATTTACATTTCCAATAGCGTGAAAGTTTACCTGAGATCATGAATCCAAGGATTATTACAACCATTGCAGGCAGCGAAGAATCTCGAAGAGAAGCTCAAAGCTTCGGGAGTAGCAAACGAGGTTCACATCTATCCAGGGAACGGGCACGCGTTCTTGAACAGGAGTCCAGAAGGAGTGAGCAGAAGGAAAAGCATGGGACTTTCTGATGAAGACGAAGCCGCTGTGGAGCTTGCTTGGTCTCGCTTCAACTCCTGGATGAAACATTACTTGGCTTGAAAGCTTTCTTCTCTGAGACAATACTTCATTTTAAGCCCCGTCTCAAATAAGGACATTACTCTTTAGGACTCTTGTCTTGTCTGAATCAAATAAAGGTGTATCTTTGCTTGTGGAAAATGTTCGAACCTTTTTTTTAATAAAATTCCAACTGAATATCGATGTGTGTCTCTCCTCTCGTCTTTGTGTTTGTAACGAGTTAAACTGATATCGATATGTAGATGTAGTTTAACCGCCAAAGTCTGTTATCATCTTGTAATAAGTGCTCAATTATGAATACATGGGGGAACCATCCATAGCATTTACTGGACAATGTGAACTCAATTTAAGCCCCAATGTTAAGCTCCTCTTATCATATCAACAAGAATTCGAAAATGATAGGACAACTGATCGTTTCCTTTCGTTATTTATAAATTTTAAAATAGCACGTGTTTCAGTATTGTCTCTATGAATTTTTTTTTAAAAAAATTTTGGTTTGTCGGCAAAGAGTATTTGTAAATGTGTGTATAAAGTATTAATGTATGCATAAAGTCTAAAAGTC
>NC_025700.1:3656073-3667343 GCF_000633955.1 Camelina sativa
TTCAAGAAAATCCAGATCCAAAGAGATGACACCGTAAAGCTTCGATCTTTTTATACATAGTAGTACCCTGAATCGTATAGAAAAAATTTCAGATTTCTCATTTTGATGGTACAGAAACTGGGAATGAGAGTAAGAGGTGTTGATAGTTTTTAGTCTTTATCAGATTTAGTTGTAGAACTTGATTAATTTTAAGAGGGACTAGTGTGGTTAATTTTAGTATTTGGCTATTTGTTTTGTATATGTGATTCTTCTATAAGGCTTGATTTTACTGAATGAAAAACTTATATACACACTGTGATGATATGTTTGGTCAGACGTTTGATGCCTATGTGGTTGGTAAAGATGATGCACCTGGGATTGTGGTGATTCAAGAATGGTGGGGTGTTGACTTTGAGATCAAGAACCACGCTATGAAAATCTCTAAACTTGAGCCTGGTTTCAAAGCCCTTATACCCGAGTGAGTTGCCTCGAGGTTCAGTTTTGTTAAAAAAGTATGGATCTTTTTTGAGTATCTTCTTCTTACAGACGTTTCTTATTGTTTGTAGCTTGTATCGAGGAAAGGTTGGTTTGGATACTGCTGAGGCGCAGCATCTAATGGATGGTCTTGACTGGCCAGGTGCCATTAAGGATATACGCGCTTCTGTTAATTGGCTTAAGGCTAATGGCTCCAAGAAGGTGCCAAAACCTTTGAACTAATTGCCTTCAGTTTCTATTAGAAGGCAGATCATTTATAATTGGGGTGACAGGTTGGTGTGACTGGAATGTGTATGGGGGGTGCACTAGCTGTAGCTAGCTCTGTTTTGGTACCAGAGGTGGATGCTGTTGTTGGATTCTATGGAACCCCTTCCTCAGAGCTTGCAGATCCAGCAAAAGCCAAGGCACCTATTCAGGCCCATTTTGGAGAGCTTGACAATTTTGCCGGTTTCTCTGATGTCACGGTATGTATACAGTATACACATACCACTACATTACATTTCCAATAGTTTGAAAGTTACCTGAGATCATGAATCCAAGGATTATTACAACCATTGCAGGCAGCGAAGAATCTCGAAGAGAAGCTCAAAGCTTCGGGAGTAGCAAACGAGGTTCACATCTATCCAGGGAACGGGCACGCGTTCTTGAACAGGAGTCCAGAAGGAGTGAGCAGAAGGAAAAGCATGGGACTTTCTGATGAAGACGAAGCCGCTGTGGAGCTTGCTTGGTCTCGCTTCAACTCCTGGATGAAACATTACTTGGCTTGAAAGCTTTCTTATGTGAAACAATACTTCATTTAAGTCTTCTCAAATAAGGACATTACTCTTAGGAGTTAGGACTCTTGTCTTGTCTGAATCAAATAAAGGGGTATGTTTGCTTGTGGAAATGTTCGAACCTTTTTTTAACAAAATTTCGAACTGATATCTGTAAGATTGTGTAATCTCCGTGAGGAGTCTGTGATATTGATGTCGCACGATGTGTCTCTCCTCCCGTCTTTGTGTTTGTAATGAGTTCGGTTCCGAAAACTAATAAATGATGGTGTAGATGTAGTTAACTGACAAAGTCTGTTGTCAGCTTGTAAGTGCTCAATTATGAATAAATGGGGAACCATCCATATCATTAACTGGACAATGTGAACTCAATTTAGGCCCCAATGTTTAGCTCCTCTTATCATATCAACAAGAATGCGAAAATGATAGGACAACTGATCGTTATTTATAAATTTTAAAATAGCACGTTTTGCAGCATTGTCTCTATGTATTATTATATATTTTTATTTTTGGTTTGTCGGCAAACAGTATGTATAATGTATTAATGTATGCATAAACCCTCTAAAGTCGCAAGTCCAAATGTTGATCAATACTAGCATAAATGTTTCAACAGCTAATACTCAGCTGTATGTTTTTAAGACTATAATTACAGTTCGGTAGTCGGTACCCAAAAGCTCCACAATACCTGTTTTATGGCTTCCTGCGTTGGTAATTTTTCAGTTTCTTCTATTTGATTGATACTAATGTTCTGGTTGGTAAAATCGTGTAATCACTTTTTTTACGTGATTAAAAAGGTAAATTAATTTTGCAAAACACATGTAACGTAAGTATTTTACGGTGTTCAAGAAAGTGCTAGGCGGTATCTCGGCGGTGACCCAACGCCTAGAACGCTTAGTCGGGGCCTAGACGGTTTTTAAGCGGTTTAGGCGTTTACAACATAAAACATTATATATATATATATAATTATATTAAAATATATGTTATAAAAATAAAAAATTTATGAATTATAAACAACGGTAAGAAAAATACATTTATTTAAGTTATATTAACAACATATAAATGTTTATAATTACGTATATAGATATAAAACATAATAATCTAATTATATGTAATTTAAAAATCAAAAATAAATATTAAAATAAAATATTTGTAATTTTAAGTGGTTTAAGCGATTATTTAGGCGTCTGCTGAACGCCTAGCGCCTAGACGGCGCCTAGGCGGCCGCCTAGACCACTTTCTTGAACATATTTTATGTGAAAATACATGACTAGAAACAAGTATTTTACCACTACACCAACCAAATTGGAAGGAAGTTAAACAATATTTTTTAATGTACGGTTAACTAATACAGTAAATCATACACATGAGTTTAATTAAATGCATTTATGTTAGATGTCAAAAAAACAAAACATATATGCCAACAACCGTACACATTTCATCATCAAAATCTAATAAAAAACAAATAAATAATAATAATAATAAAAAAACATAATGCAAGGATACGAAGGACACTATGGTACAAATCCAGGATATAACAGATATACGATCAATACATGCAATTAAGAAATGAGATTACGTGTATGATTAGGATTCACAAAATCTTTAGATTCCGCAAGTTACTCATCAAATTTATTCCAAGATTTCTAAGTTTTACTAATTGGAACTTAAATATTAATAAATAAAAAAATACAAGTGTACGTGAGAAACAGTATTCATTAGTAAACACGTTTTCGCACTGATAAACAAATTTAGATCTTGTGCTGATCTTGTGAATTGAAGTGTAGTGTCGGTTAACAACCTGAAGCCGCTAAACACTCCGGGGCCAGCCAGCTTTGTTCACACAATTTCTCACCACATAAGAACTACGTCACTCAGTTTTTTCCCAAACATCTTTTGTATCACATGCCGACAAATATAATGACACCAAAACAATATCAAATTAACCGACAATTTGTGATTCTGTAAAATTAGTATGTTTAGTAGTAGTAGAAGAAAGAAACCCATAAAACGTGCATGAGCTAAAGGAAACCACCGGATTCATGGACAATGGCAAGTGAGACAAAAACAATAAGCAGCACCAACAACAAAAAGTGAGAAACAAATATGTTTTAAAACAATAATAATATAATATCTTTGTGACTATTATATAATATCACTGACAGTTCTGTAAATTATATTCACCCGTTGGAAGATTTGTTTAGAAAAAAAAAACCTTGAAAGTTGTAAGAAAAAAAAATCAAATCCATAAAAGGGTCGAAATTCTCCTATGAAAATGAGATATCGATACTTCAATGTTTGGTTTGGACCTAAAAAAAAAATATCGGAAATTAAGATGAAGATCGAAATTGACCACCGTAGCTATCCAAATAAACTAGGCTCGCTAAACTCTCAAATCAAAATGTGATTATAAGATGAACTCCCTCTTCATGTTCATTTGATCTACTTGTTTTGCTTTTTGGGAGTGCACAGTCCACTTTTTTTACCAGAAATATGTAGCCTATCTTTAAAAAGAATTATTTGAAAAAAATATGAACAAGATTTCAAGAATACTTCTGTATAGATAATATTATACTATTTAATTTGTGTATTAATTTAGTTAGACATATTTAAACGATGTACATATTGACACCGTGAAAATACTATTTCATTAATATTGATTTTTCTAATCATTGAAGATGATTGTTTGGGGGATGTCATTGGCTGGGTGTCTTATTCTGCGGCTAAATATATAAAATTAAAAAATTGTATGAAAAAGTATTGACACGGGTTTTGAGTACCATCGATGACTAGTGTGTAATGTAAGCAAATCGTTTGCAAATAATTAAAAGTTAAATTTTAACATTTAAAGTTTACAAGCTACACATAAAATCTTTAAAACAATAAACGATTGAAGTAAAGTGAACCAGAATTGGACCATATAAAGTTGATTCATTATCATTAATTTATAATCCAAAAGCATCTAGATTTGGTTTTCTGAAAAAAGAAAAAAAGAAGAGAATATAAGTTCCTTATGTCTTACTCTTGCTATCTTGAGTTTATATCTTGAAGCAACGAAAGAGGTCTATTTTGCTTTTCTCACGCATAATTAATAGATATGTCTTAAATTTTTATCGATAAATATATTTCTGTGGTTGAGACAAATTTAAATAAAATTTTGCTTTATGAATGATAGATCAACTCAAACTTAAAATAAGTTTTTGAAATTTCTATCTCATAAACCCATAATCTGAAATTCTGAATGTATAGTTCTTGCGTTATTTAACGTCACCACAAGCTTAAGTTGCATAAGTGCTTCCTTTTAATTTCTGAAACATTTTTTCGGTAATCATTTTCTTTTTTCCTTTCCACCTCCTTTTTCTTTCTAGTGAGATTATGTAATATATATAATTAAAATTGAGTAGGTTGTTGCTTGAAGTAGGCGTTCTTGCTCTTTTTACATTCCTCCTTGTTTTCATGCCATGTGTTGCAAACACGCATTAGTTTTACACATTTCCGTATTTAAATGTTTTATGTATAGTAGTTAGTATATCATATCTTACGAACGTACTGGAAAAGCCTACCAAACAACACGGGAATTATACTTGTTGTTCGACAAATTTAAACTACTAATGATGTGATCAACATTAGAATCTATATTTATAATAATTATTAATCTATTAACCAGTTCTGAAAAATTAAGAATATGGTTAACAGTACCTTAAGTTGCTTGCTTACGACTAGTTGATCCATTTTGCGTTGGAAACTAGAAACATAAACTTGATAAAACTCGGATTCGATTAATTTACTGTGTAGCAAACACATATTGTGGACTACATGATCACTTAGATTTCAATCTGGATGTTTATAATTACTAAAGTAGGTTTTCGGATATGGAGTAGGTGTGTGTTTTGGTAAAACCGTAAAAGTATGGATATCCGATGTTATATACTTTTTTAAAAATACTGAATTCTAATTCATGGAGGAGAAATTAAAATATTGTAAGGTTTGTAATTTCTGTAAAAGACAATATAAAAATTACTGAGAGGCATTTGTGGAACATTTGATCGTGTAATGAAATCTAATATTTCGGTCGACGCCTTGACATGTTAAATTTAAAAGTTTTGAGTCTTTTGACTTTCTTCAACCAAAGGAAAAAAGAAATCAGTTTTGTCTGTTTGTCAAAAGGCGTTTTAATATTAGATAACAAAATCTTTTGCACGAACAAAAAAAAAAGTTAGATAACAAAATCTAGATAACTTAATGAACAAAATCTTCATTTTACACAATTCTTCTTAAGCTTATATATTGCAACCCACATTGATACTCAGAAAATCATATGGAATTTATATGATACGCTAGCTATATTGTATTTTAAGTCACTAAAATGTTTATAAAAAAAGGGTTCAAAAACTGATAATGAAATAGCTATTTGGAGTGTAAATAACGAAAGAAAGGTGAGGAAAGAAAGATCATCATTAATTAGCCTAATTAGTCGTAATGTTATATGTGAACTTGACTTTAATTTGAATGTAAGTTGTAAGTTAGAACCATAAAACAGACCTAATCATATTTGAAAATGATTGTTTATTATTTGTTAAACCTCAACCGATTAATGGTGGTTAAAACTACCGCTCACTTTCGTTTACTTTCTTTCCAGAGGGGTAAACGATCGCTTCAGTAAAAGAAGCTTCTTAATCTATTTTATTGTTGAAATTTGGTATGCTTGTCACAATATTTGTTTAACGAACGTCTATTATCTATATGAAACAAGTTGACTAAAATTATAGAAAACAACTAATCGATTTTAATAATATATTATATAGCATTAGTGTGAGAGGTCTCCGGTGGGCAAATCATATCCCAAATCTTAGCAGTGATTTTGTTTAAGGAAAAATAATTTAAATATTACACTACTAGCAAAAAAAAATTCCAAAGGACTGAGATTTTTTTTTAATTTAATTTAGGCCCTATTAAATGACAATGTATTTTTATTTGAACTCTTTAAGATGATAGAGTCTGTTGAAGATTAACATGTGATTTCTCTTGGTTAGATTTATACCACATTATTTAAATTTCACAACTGTTTGTTTAGGTCGTTTTGCTAAATCTTTCTGTAAACGACCAAGCTCCTAATTGCTTGGATAGCCATGAGTTTAAGATTTTTTCCATATTTACTTGAACTACAAAATTATAATGACTTATAATCTTCTTTTTTTTGGGTCAAGATCTTATTATTTTGCTAGGAAAAAGATAGAAAATAATAACTGTCATAAACAAATAATAGACCCTCCAAAAAATGATAATATGATAGACAAAAGATCGAAAACGTTGTCAGACAAGACTTCTTTTTTGTTTTCTTGGACAAGACTTCTATTGTATAAAATAGTTATAACCAAAAAAAAAAAAAAGTTTCTGGCAAAAATTCTGAAGAAGTGTATATGCAAAAAAAGATACTAAAAATGATCACGAAATGTAACAACAAAGCTCCAAGTGTGCAGATAGATAATCGATCAAAATCTACCAAAGTGCCCAACTTCTCCTCTCCACTAATTTCATTTTTTTCCAATACCAAACTCATAAGTAACCACAAATAATCATATCAATAAATTCTAAATAATTATTTTCTTCCTTTTACACAAAATAAAAACATTAGGCCACTCTTGAACCACCGCGTAGCATCTAAACCTTGTGGACACGTAGCTCCGGGAGATTATTACGTAACTCTACTCTGGTCGGAGCAGAAACTAAAAAGGCTTTTTGACCAACCAGATATAGACACGTCATCCTGTCTAGAGGCTGTAATATCAAGAGTACAGGCTCGTCAAAACAAAAAAGAAAACAAAAAAAAATGCCACGTCGCCATACTCCAAACGAAACTTACGTTAGATACGTACGTTCCACTACCACGGCACACGCCAGTTGATATTTCACTCACGTTTCTCAATTTTTGTATTCTTGAAACTTCACATATTCTACACATTTTCTTTTTTTCTCTTTTTGGGTCTCTTTTAGAATTAATTAAAATATCAAAATCAAATCAAAAAACGGGTTACATTTGGTTATCCACCTCAAAAAGATATCCACGTGTACACACAAGAACATATATACGTTTATTATATTCTCATAATTTATATTTTTTAGCGTTGGTAGATAAAAACTCGATGTTACCAAAAGTATACACTATCTAATTCTCAGCAAAAAAAAGTTTCGTTCGCCCTTATATAAACCTTCTGTTGAATAAGCAGAGTGGAAAAAAACCAAATTTAAACAAAGACAACAAAAAAAAGAAGCTTTTCTCTAGTCTTCTCCAAATGGAATGGACTAGAGGAAGAACCCTAGGCCGAGGCTCTACAGCCACCGTCTACGCCGCCACTTGTCATAACTCGGAAGAAGTCCTCGCCGTTAAATCCTCCGAGCTTCACCGATCAGAGTTCTTAAAAAGAGAAGCTAAGATTCTCTCGTTGTTGGATTCTCCTTACGTGATCGGATACAGAGGATCAGAAACCAAGAGGGAGTCAAATGGCGTCGTTACGTATAACCTTCTGATGGAGTACGCACCGTACGGTACGTTGACCGAGGTGGCGGCCAAAAACGGGGGAAGACTCGACGAGACTCGTGTCGTGAAGTACACGCGCGAGATACTAAAGGGATTGGAGTATATACACTCCGAGGGGATCGCACATTGCGATGTAAAGGGGAGTAACGTCGTTCTTGCTGAGAAAGGTGAGGCCAAGATTGCGGATTTCGGGTGTGCGAAACGGGTTGACCCGGAATTCGAGCTGATGGTTATGGGAACGCCGGCGTTTATGGCTCCGGAGGTGGCGCGTGGGGAGAAACAGGGGAAAGAGAGTGATATATGGGCGGTTGGATGCACGGTGATAGAGATGCTTACCGGGTCTCCACCGTGGACGGAGGCGAGGGATGATCCGCTCTCGGTTCTTTATCGGGTCGGGTATTCGGGTGAGACTCCGGAGCTTCCTTGTTTGCTTGCGGAAGACGCAAAGGATTTTTTGGAGAAGTGTTTGAAGAGGGAAGCAAAGGAGAGATGGACAGCGGCACAACTCCTAAACCATCCGTTTCTGATAACTAAACCGGACATTGAACAGGATTTGGTTTCCGGTTTGGTTTCAAGCTCACCGACAAGTGTGACAGATCAAACGTTTTGGAGATCAGTGGAGGAAGAGGAGGAAGAAGAAACAGAGGAATTACAGAAGGGTTCGAGAGATCTAGACCGTTTAAGCTTGTGGGGTTGTTACTCGGAGAGGATCGGACGGCTGAGATGTGTTGGTGGGTTGGATGGACCCAGATGTAATATGGAGGGTGGGGATTGGATTACGGTGAGAGCGAGATGTGAAGGAACAATGATTAGTGGGTCACATGAGGAATTGATTATTAATTACTAGTGAAAATGTATTGGTGGGGGGATTGTAAAATTTGATTTCGTGTCATTTGGGTGAACTGTTAGAAAGTTTAGGGGTTGAAATTAGTGAAAGATCTCCAATTTAGGGGAGATCAATGTAGTTTATTAGTCTCCAAATCTTCGATTGATCACATGTATATTACTATAATCACGATTTTTATAAACCAAACTCAATTTTATAAGTTTGGACAAGAGTTGAATATAGAGTTTCAAGGTTTGTTGGCCTGTAAAAGAGAAGTGTTGAAGTATATTTTACATTCAAATTCTTAATATCCCATGTGTTTTTCACTGTTTGTATTTTGACTAACCCGATTTTTTTAGTCTTGGAAATAATATAATTAAATCATAAAGCTTTTGTTCTAATTTTACAATGTCAAATTTTCCTCAATGATATATAACAAATAAATGAACTTGTTAAATAAATTGGCATATTATTGAGAGTTATGGTTGTCGTGTGATATCAACATACTAGAAAATAGGGGCATGGTACCAAATCTATACGATTATTTAAAACTAGTGAGGAAAGTGAGAAGTGAAGGAAAGAAAGTAGAAAAAAGTGCCAAATCGGCCGAATTGGTTCGTTGGTTTGGTTGGTCACTTTGTGTTTTTCTTTTGACAAAACCTAAAGATTCCTTTCGAATCTTGGTAAAACTGATCCGTGTAATCTATTTATTTGTTTAGTTTGGTAAGCTTCGTTAGGCTAATGTGACGATTCATCAAGTCTTTGCTTCCACTAGTTCAATGTGAAAAAAGTTTGACACCTCACATAATTAGTTTATTATCACTATTGGATCTTCCCATAAGAACTATCCATTTTCATATATTGATATATTTATTAGACCCCTTTATTTTTTGGTAACTCACAACTACGTATAGATTTCAAATAATTGCTGTAAAGCTATGTAAAATTGTCTTGAGTTTCCATTTCGAATCTTCCGATCGTTAAAGACATTATAATGACAACAACAATCTTAGTGAAGATAAGGTTAAGTAATGGGAAATAATAGATGAAGATAAGAATACTTTGCTTGCAAGGTAAGTTCATGTTTGGAGAGTTATCTTTTTTTACTTAGAAGGTGAATAACGAATAATTTGTTTTATGGTTTTGACTCTGTTTTGGATAAAGTCGTAACCATATATAGTATGGGCACTTACTACACGAATGCTTAACTTTTAAGAGGATAATCTGTCCTGTATATATTTTATCTCATTGGAAACTGAAGAGTAATATTAACCATGTATACGTGCCAAATTTGACTTTGGGATTTATCTTGTAAATTGTTTTAAAAAAAGAAAATGATCTTGTAGATTATGTATGGTTGAAAAAATTATAAAAGTAATAAACAGCAGTACAATCGGTACAATTTATAATTGAGGGGAATTGGACTATTCATATCACGATGTATCCTTAGGTTCAGTTTTTAGTTGTTCAATTAATATTTAGTATGCCACTTGTTTCATAGAAGAGTTTTAACATTGAAAAAGGATGAATTATGTATTCAAATTTTGTTTCGTTTAATAAATTAAATACTTTGGATTGTCATGACTTGCATAAACATAAACTCAACTGTTAAGTTTTACAAAAAATAAATTTATTAGAAAATATTGGCATTTTATGTTTACGTATTACTTTATTATATACTACGTAATTAACAAAAATTATTACAATTTGAGGATTTTTCCGATCCACTATCCAAATAGAAAAAAATTTACATTGAATTAACCTAGCATTCGATAAAAGATATATATAGAAATTTGAAAACTATACATTCAAAGTTTTAACCTTTTCAAATTAGATGAGTTAAGAAGTTTAATAATTTTTTCAACGTTATTCTCTCTCCCTGACCCAAAAGAAATACGATTAAAATCTTATTTTCAACTGCGGCGATGTGTTTGGCTAGTTGCATAAAGTTAGAAATTGTTGGAGATTTCGTCTAGAAATCTGTTAGATTTACATACAAAACTTAAAAAAATATTATCTGTTTAACAAGTTCCGTTATGCATGAGCTTTAATGATATATTACTAAGATTTGCATAAATATTAAATTAATGTTATAGACTATATAAACAAATATAACTAGTTAATGAAACTGAACATATATAAAATATAGTTTGATATGATGGAAGATATATCAATTAAAATCTTCTTATCTAAGATAAAACTAAATAAGTATTAAAGATAAATTACATTATAAATATTAAACTATACTGAAAATATTATATTAATGAGAGACTTAGTGAATTTCTAATGAATGGAGGTAAAAAGAATCATAAAAAAAATTCTAATACTAAACTAGACTAAAAATCATATTATTATATTAGTGACCAATGCAGATGCTTTTATGTGTCTTTTTTATTTGAAGTGTTTCTTATTCTGCCCAATGTTGAACCGATTTTGCTTCTCGTTACCATACAACTCTCAGATATCTTCCACTCATTTGCAGGTTTTTCACAAATCCCTCTGCTTTGGTTGAGGCCATTGAGCCCTGAAAACAAGACAAGACATAAATAAATAAACCTATTCCAGTCGGTTTGTGATTCTTTTGAATTATGTATTGATCGGCCTTAATTCAATATAAGAGCAATTTGAGTAATATATATATATATATATATATATATATATATAT